>NW_025820303.1:3446907-3591965 GCF_002878395.1 Capsicum annuum
CACCAAAATTTCTTACTAAGAAGCCTAGCATGCTAGAAGAGCTAGAGAAAGTGGTTGGGAAATTTAAGAGTGTAGAAAATGATATGAAAAATTCCCCTGGACTTATGGGCTATGAAGATGTTTCATATAAAAACTGGGGCATGTCTTTAAGTGTTAACCTTCCTCCCAACTTTGAGACATCAAAATTTGGGGAGCCTGATAGACAGAAGGATTCTGTGAAACATTTGGGACGCACTGCAATCAACCAAGGGAAACTGAAGGAAAAAAGAAGGAAAACACACCTATTGTCATGTTAGGGCCAAAGCAAAGTTTGAGAGGTCCAACCCACTAATGCTATCAGCCTCAATCCTGAGCTTACACATTAGATCCACATAACCACTTGAAACAAGGTTTCTTTCCCTAAAATCCAAGAAATCTCATTCCACTTCCTCAATATTCTTTGAACAATACATAATTGTATGCTCATCCATCTTCTTATCCACAATGGCATGCACCTGTCCCTCAACATCATCCTCGACCCCCACAAATTTACCAAGGAACCTCTAAATCCAAGATTCATCCAAGGCCAGAGTTTGCAAAGAGGAGGAAGGAAAAAGATAATTTCACTCCTATTGGGGAATCCTATGCCAGTTTATTCCAAAGATTGGTACAACAGGGCATGATCACTTCTCTCCTTGGGTATACTCCTGACCCACATTCAAGAAGTTTTGATCCTAATGTATGATGTGTATATCATTCTGATGTTCAGGGTCACAGTATTGAAGATTGTCATGCTTTGAAAAGATAAATTAAAAAGATGATTCAAGATAAATCAATTATGGTGCAAAACATTGACAGTGAGGAAAGCTTTAGTTATGCTGATATACAAACCAGTGGCTAAGATGATAGGCTTTGCAATTGAGAAGTCACCTCTCTCCCTATTAGGAAGAGGTCTGGTAGCTTGTTTTGTTTTATTTTATGTTGTCCGAATTATTTCAGGGTTGTAGTTCAGGATCTATCTTGTTTTGTCCTTTTGTCATTTATGTTCAAACCCTTCTATCTTTTATTTCAACTAAATAAATTGTCCCTTTTCCTTTGTATTTTAAAATAAGTATTCTTTGTTTGTTTTCTTTATACAGTTTATTTTATGTTGACTCTAGTGATATGACATGTTTGGGAAATTTTCAGCCAGATCTTAAAATCCTGTTTAAGCATGAACATTGAATCAGAGGGTTAAAGTTAGAAAAGAGAGCATCTGAGAAAATAGATAGAGTTTTGGGGCATTTGGTGATCAAGTTGAAGCCTTCTTTGAAAATTAAGGCAATTATTTTCAGAATCGTGAGAATAACTTGATCATCAATTGAAACACATATCTCAATTGGTCAAGTAGTGATGTGCAATCCTATGTCAAAAAGAATAGAAAGAAAATCAGTTCCACGAAGTCATAAGTCCTTCAGCATGAGGAATGTACAACGAAAGTGGAGTTGTATGTTTGACAAGGGTAGAAGAAGAATTGGCACATGCTCAGTTAAAGTTAATGTTGTTAAAGTGTCACAAATGATCTTCATCTTTCATTTCATATTGCATAATGTGTACTTGTATTTTCAAGAATGGATATGACGAAGGCATTTCATTCTTCTATCCAAACAACGTGTCATCCTTTGTTTACCCCATTTGAGCTTTAGTCCTATTTTCTTTCATACCCCTCTTTTGGAATCAAGATAGAGTCAGCAAAGCTAAAAAAAAGTGTTGAGCAAAGCAATATAGCCAGAAAAATTTCAAAAAAAAAAATGTCCAAAAAAAGAAATAAAGAAAAGAGTCAACAAAAGAAAGAAAAAAAAAACAAAAAATCAGAATCAATCAAAAGAACAAGCTGTCAGAACTACGCGTGACCTGATTCTACTCTTTTGGGGGTGAGATACGTAGGCTGCCCTACTCAGGGCTCGATCCAACCAAATAAATTTAGAATTGCCCAGTCAAAAGAAACTGGGGCATGGGTTAATTCTCATCGTTTGAGTCGATTCTAAAAGTTGTGAGTCCCATCCCACTTCAAGTGTCGATTGGGTCTTATGCCATTTTCTCTTTCTAACCCTATCCAAAAGCCAAGTTACAATTAAAGAAAGACCTTCAGATCAATCTTTGAGGATGTTAAGGCTAAGAATGCAAGGGATATGATGATGCATTTGGGAACTACTTGTCTTTCTCAGCATAAGGAATTAAGAGAGAAATAAAAATGAGAGTCTTATTGGTGAAAACCCTCGCAAGCACCGTAAGGCAATGGTAAGTTGAGAGAAATAAAAATGAGAGAGTCTTATTGGTGAAAACCCTCACGGGCACCATATGGCGATGGTGAGCTGAGAGAAAAATGAGAGAGGCTTGTTGGTGAAAACCCTTCAAAGCGCTACTAGCCGAATAAGGTTGTAAATGCAATTGGCCTAAGAGTGCAACTCAGTTTTAAGGTTGTTAACTTAACAACAATTGGTAGAAAGTTTGGATGAAAAGATCAAGCTGCTTAATCTAAAATGCATGGCATAATTATTAGAGTTGACTGTCATTTTTCAATGAATTTGTCATTTCTTTGTTTCAAACGGGGACATTCATTGTCTTTTCTTTCTTCTCTTTATTTTTGTTTATCTTTGAGTCAATTATCCAAATAAAAATTGTCATTCTGTTTTCTTTTCTTGTCTTTGAGTCAAGTCTGTGTCAAAATAAGTGAGAAAAGATTCCAAAACTAGCTACCAGCTTCATTAATTGCACAAATCAAGACAAAAGCTAGCACATGAAAGAGACATAATTGTGAGCCAAAAAGGGTATGTAGAAGTTTTGTCAACAGAGAAGTCTAGGAACTCATGAAATACCAAGGTTCCAAGGGGTCTATCTGAGAAGTATGGTAAAGCAGAGATGCTGTGTTTGTCTCAGTCACTCTTAATAATCCGAGCTTGGTCTATGAAGCAACAAGTCAATGACATAGGCTAATGGTTGGAAGCAAGGTTAAATGTGATGACGGCAAGAGCGTTTTCCACGAAAGCCAAATCCACAAACCAGCCACTATGTTTTTAAACTCACAACCTTTTTTTTGCATGGAACAGGAACACATGTTACCTTCAAATCAATGATTTCAAAGCCTAAACATCAAGGACCATAATTTCTCACTTTTACAAATACAGGAAGCAATGTTGCTGCACAGGTTTGATAATTAAATCATGATAAAAATTCATCATCTTATATCCCTCAGAGACACACTTTCTTGTCCAGGGATTCCAGTTTTCATTTGCTGGGTGATACACTTCTTAAATTGAACCTTCACTCCTAGAAGACATACTTTTTAGTCGAGTCATTCTCTTTGATTCCTATAAAATGTACCTTTTACTCGAGTCATCTCTTTTGATTCTTATAAGACGTACCTTTTAGTCGAGTCATTCCTCTTTAATTTCTATAAGACGTACCTTTAAGTCAAGTCATCATCCTTGATTCCTATTAGACGTACCTTTTAGTCGATTCATCACCCTTGATTCTTATTAGGCATACCTTTTAGTCGAATTATCCCTTGATTCCTATAAGATGTACCCTTTAGTTGAGTTATCTCCCTTGATTCTTATAAGACGTACCTTTTAGTCGAGTCATCTCCCTTGATTCCTATAAGACGTACCTTTTAGTCGAGTCATTCCCTTTGATTCCTATAAGACGTACCTTTTAGTTGAGTCATTCCCTTTGATTCCTATAAGACGTACCTTTTAGTCGAGTCATTCCCTTTGACCCCTAGAAGACGTACCGTTTAGTCGAGTAATCTCCCTTGATTCCTATAAGACGTACCTTTTAGTCGATTCATTCCGTTTGATTCCTATTAGATGTACCTTTTAGTCGAATCATCCCTTGATTCCTATAAGACGAACCTTTAGTCGAGTGATTCTCCTTGATTCCCATAATAATGTGACTTGCACAAAAGTCCTTTGATAATAAACTGGGGAAAAAATTTAATTCTTGTGTGGGAACTTCACTTTTCTGGAAAATGAAACCTCTTTATAATAATCTTTGTTTGGGATAATTTTGTTTTTTAGTTATGATGTGATTTCAGGAGCCCACCTGGAGAACAGGGTGAAGAAATGAAAAGTCAAGCAATAAAGTGAAGAAGCTGAAATTCAAGCAACAAGGTGAAAAGATGAAAGTTAACAGATTGATGAAATAGCAAGTCAGGAGCCCGCCTGAAGAACAAGGTGATGAAATTGCAAGTCAGGAGCCCGCCTAAAGAACAGGGCAATGAAATTGCAAGTTAGGAGCCCACATAAAGAACAGGATGATGAAATTGCAAGATAGAAGCCCTCCTGAAGAACAGGGTGATGAAATGGTAAGCCCGCCCAAAGCACAGGGCAAATAAATGGAAAGTTAAGCAACAAGGTGAAGCAATTGAAGACCAAGTAACAAGTGATGAAATTTCAAATCAGGAGCCCTCCTGAAGAATAGGGTGATGAAACTCAAGTTAAGAGTCCAACAGAAGCTACATAGATAGGATTTTATAATTTCATTTATGTTTTTAACTTGTAATTTTCCTATTTTATGTTAAAATAGAGCTGTGGACCGGAACCTCGATGGGACCTCACTCGACTCTCTAACTCGGCATAGTCCATCTTCTTCCAATCCTTTGAGATAACTGTCGCTTGATTCCCTCATAACTTAGGTAGGTAGGATGTCCTAAGTCAAGACCTGGTTTCCCTCCTTCCTCATGCTCCTAGCTTTTGAATAAAGGTCAAGACAAAATTCTGTCTCATTGTCTACTGCATTGTATGAAAACACCATGTGTTTACATCCAAAGGGGGCATGAGACCTATCACACCCCTTTTTTTCACTCCCAAAAAGAATTAATTTTTAAGTTTCGAAAGAGTTTTATTATTAAAGTGACAAAAGATGAAAATTGTTTTGAAAAAGGATTCATTAGTTTCAAAACTCAGAGTCGCCACTTGGCATAAATCAGGTGTGCCAAGTCACCTGTGGATATCCTTTTCAAATTGGTTTTGACTCTATAAAACTGATCCGCGAACAGAGATTTTGGCTATGGAATTTTGTTGATCGACGGGAAGGTGTTAGGCGCCCCTCAATCCCATGGTTCTACCACGGTCGCTTGGTGGAGTATATCGGCTAATTTGGACACTATGAATGTATAAACTACACCAAACATAAATAAAATGATCAATCAAGCAAACAAATCCAAAAATAATGTCCAGTCCAATTGTACAGTCCAAAATAGAAAAAGAATGCAAAAATGTAAATCCTATTCTACCCTATACTAATTTTATACTATGCTACCATGCTACCCGATGCCTCGGGCCTTCATCACGGACGTCCTCCAAATACAAAATACTTCGTGGAATTCCCCAGCGAATAAATACAAGTGATCACAGGGCATTCCCCGATTAAATGAATACATTTCCAAATGCAAGAACTAAAACCAAACCGTTCAACTCAAATTCCACATTCAACTATTCAACAAGAAAACTTATTCCTAAATTTCTGCCTACCCGAACCAACATTCGCCTATCCATTTCAACATATCATAATTTTATCACATTCCAACAATATTCATGCTCATTAAGAATTAAACAAAACAACAATAAACCAAAGTTAATCTAAATTCAACTTTTTTATCAATTTCTCAATTTCATCCCCCAAATCCATTTTTAACCACATTATTAACCAGTTCGACTATCAAATCACTTTTCAAAATCCAAAACCAACAACACATACCCCAACGAAGATTCAAACATTTAACCATACCAATCATTCATATCCATAGCAACAATTAACATTTTGCTCGAAATATTCAAAATCGCACCACAAAATCACGATATTAACCTATTTCGATATAATAAAAAAGCAGAGTTGAGAGATGGACCTTTGAAGAATCGATTTCATTGATAAATAAATCAAGAAAGCTCGGACTATATAATTCCTAATAGGACTTCAACAATGACAAACTCCAACTCCGTATTGAAAAATTTGAGACCCAAAACTGAAGCTCCGTAAATCCAGTCGAACCCAAAAACCGACACTGTTCATGTACTGTTCACGATACTGTTCACAACACTGTTCATAGTATGTTCACAATACTGGTCACGGCACTGTTCATGATATTGTTTCTCTCTCGATTTTTTTCTCTCTCGCACGATTCTCTCTTCTCTCCCTTATCCTTTTTTTGTTCTTCTTGTGAGGAAGATGATTTGGAGATTGTTGTTACTATGGAAAAGATGATGATGAAAGAATGAGCCTCCCCTTTTTCCCTTTTAGAATTTTCCTTTTATATTTTTTATTTGGTTTTTCTTTTTCTTTATTTATTATCCTATGTGAAAGCATATAATTGGTGGCTTGTGGGAATAAGTGTGTAGCATGTGGAAAAGTTAGTGTAGCATATGGAAAGATGAAGGTGGCATGTGAAAAAATTAGTAGAGCGTGTGTCTTTTGCATGTATCCAAGGAAAAATGAAAAGTGAAGTGTTGAGGTGGCATAGTGAGGTGACAAAGATGCTATGTATTTAATTATTTTCAATTCTTTTTTTGGGGAGAAATTATCAATTAAACAAAAGTATCCTAAGGTGAATAAAATAAAAATAAAAATAAAAAAATAAAATAAAAATGATTAAAATATTTTCGGGAAAGGACAAAAATTATGTGTCTATATATAGTGCTGGTGTATACTATCCTATGCATAGTTGTATGTTTGCCTCCATCTTACAAAAGATTTCAAATTTACAGGGCCAACAAATTAGGACTTCTATGTATGGAGATGACATTGCATATTTTGCGGACAAGTTGGTCCTCCTCAACACCTATCTGATCTCAGCTGCACGGGTAAGGGATTTGTCAAATCATATGGTCGTCCAATACATACATATTACTGGATACAAAATAGTAGTTGAACGTATCAACCCCAATGATGAGATTGAGAAGCCCCTGCCACCGCTGACTAAGCTGAATCTTATGGCTTTAGCCAATGTTGCTCAGTGACACCCACCCCGTCTGCAGAAATTGGTATATTACTCTTGCCAAATGTTGTACGGATAAAATTTATATTCCTGCACACATAGATGCTAAATATATCCTCCTATTTGTTACTACTAGATATTCTAGGATTTGTTATCCATTGTGGCGCTGAGAAATATGCAAGTCGCACTCAAAAGAGGTGTCGATAGATCTCCATAATTGACGATCAGTAAGCATACCTTTTACATAAGATAAAGAAGATTTTACTTTACAGTACCTGTGCTTTTATTATAATAGATTCTGAAACAAATGGTAATTACTACTGCTACTTACAAGAACACTCAGTTTTTCCTCACTTTATGGGGTGACTTCAGTGAAATTAAAGGGTTTGAACTGCAAGCTAAAATGGAAAAAGAAGAGTACCTGGTCATCCTCGGAAGGAACATAGGAATTTTTTCTTATCATGGTATAACCACATTAAAATATTCCAAAAAAATATATATAAACCACAACATTATGTCATCATTTTACAAATGCAGGTTTATCATTGAAAACCAAATTCAACACAACAATACGCATTGATCCTTCTTATCCACGGGCATTGGAACTTCTCAACTTGTATGAAGTGCTCACATTTCTTTTCAGCCTCTAACCTTCCCTTAGGGAGTACAAACGTTAACTTATTCTGTCTGTTAATAGGGTCAAATAAAACAAAAGCATCCTTTCAGGTCGGGCATCGATTGCGCTTTCAAGCCTTGCATCAGGTAGCTTCTCTGCGTCATCCAGCCATCTCAATATTGCTCCTAACTCTTAAAAACTAACATCTATTGTAGAAACGACCTCACAAACTTCTGTAAGTTAAAGAGCTATCTGCACCTGATCAGTATACTCAAGGACAAGACTAAACATATACATACTTTTGTTCTCCTCGATAGGTTGGAGCCTTCAATGTTGAGGTGGTCATGTCAATATCAGATGAATTCCAAAAGTTCTGTGTGCTAGAGTGTCCAAGCTGCAACCAAAAAAATGCACAAAGGACAGGAAGCCATTCGATTATCCAAAATACCTGCGGGAGATGGCATTAGTTCCTCGGTATTATATTGTTGACATATATAAAAATTATACTTCTCCAAAGAACAACATATGCTCAGGCATTTCAAGTACTAACTCACTATGGTTATAGGTGTACATTCCAAATTGATCTTACTGATGCCACTGGCTCGACAACAACATTCATTTTGGGTGCACTTGGTGAAAAAATACTTTCTATGACAGCAGAGGATATATTCGACACAACATGTGTGAAGGTCGGCATTTATTTATGTCTACCTTCAATTTTCTTGAATCAACCTTATCCCTGACATATGGTTCATCTTTTACAACTAACTCCTACTTACGGCTACAGCTCCTTCATCTTGACCATATCCATCAGATACTGTCCAACAAATTATTCAACATTCAGCTGAGGAAGTCATACTGGGTAAGCGCTAATGTTACTTGTACAAGCCTAACAATTATATTATTCACAGAAAAGGAACAACTGCTATCACTGACTATTGACCACAGAAATGATAAGAAGGTCAGGCCACTTGCCGCGAGCGAGCTGGGGATGGAACCAATGATAGTTGAATCTGGATCTTTAAGACTGGCACTTGAACCACTCACGCCAGTAAAAAAACTAAAAGGTTAGCAAACTTGAATTTTCATTTAAAAAAATGCATTTATTCCACTGGAACCTTCATTTGATTTCATGCAAACTTTATCAACTTTGCCTGTTCTTTAATTACATAGATTACACCAATCACAAATGTTGATCATGAAATATTATGATCGAATAAAATAAGCTATTGAATACCTATTTTGTTATTTCACCGTCTAGATATCCCTCCGTATGCCGAACCTCGCGTCCCACTTCAAACACATTAATACCCGATATTTTTTAGAGTTAACTACAAAATGCAAGTAAATGTCCACTCCTATAATTTTTCCCCCAGGTTACACAATGTAACATTAAAAAACTAAGTTATGGTAGGATCTCACTCTCAGTTACCCTGAGTGTGTAATCAACAATAACATTATTTTCCACTCCCTCCATAGCAGTTGCCTAAATTCCCTACCAACGGAAGAAATATAGAGGGAAGAAAAAAATTTAACCTCTCATGGTTACTCTAATAAAATGGTCAAAAATATTGAAGGCTATTAAGTTGTAAACAAAACCAATCCGCATATACCTGACTCAACTAAAATCTTCCACTATCAGTTACAGGAGGATTCACTATTTAAATCCTAATTCCAAGCAAAGAAGAGATACTTGGTGAAGTCCTTTTGTTTGGCACCCTTCTTAATTTACAGTCAGCCAGCACATTTCTTTTCCATATTTATTGGAATCATTTCTCCACATCAAAATATGTTTTATCTCTAAAAACAACAATGATGATTTTTTTTTCTCATTTTATGCTTTGAAAAAAAAAATAGCTCCTCAATAACTATTTGGCCAGTTCATTTGCGAATGCTGAGGCCGTTAATAGACATTGGGGGTTGGTCCAACCATATTAACTGGACCACCTATCGTTTGACACTGCTGCATAAGTGGATGAACAGTTGATGATATAACTGGCTGAGCAGGGTGATAAATCTCTATTGTGTGCATTAATCCCCACACCTGAGCTTTCACTCTATAAAAATGAGATGTCGCATCTATAATGGTCAGTTCTTGACACTTGACAATGCACGCTACGTTGTTGGATTTACTTTTGGCTGACCCCAATATAGAATATTATAACACCTTAGGAAAAATTTTGAAGATGGTTTAACATTTTGAATAAGCTGAGCTCCTAATGTATAGAGAGTGATATGGTACTTATAGTTCAAGGAGAATTATATTGTAGCATAAAAAAATGAATGTAAGTTAATATTGTAGTATTAGGAAGAGTAGCATACCTCAATATTTGATGTCTCCTCATACTTGTTTTATATATATATAAATTTATATATTTTTATAATATAGGAAACATGTGGGAGCCACTTGTTAATTATTTTTCTAAATTGCTATTAATAGAAAATGAAGGGAGTATTTAATTACCCTTAACTGGAACTTTCCAGCAAAACAAAAACCAATGTTTCATTCTTACGTTTCTTTCTCCCTTCTCTTTCTCTCCTTTCAACAAGGATATTTAACCTTGTAACAATCCGATTTGCTGAACCAAAATGCTACATGGTGCTCATGACCCTGAAGGACCACAAGCTAACCTATGACTGATATTTGTACCTATATACTGCATAAGATAACATAATCATGCAGAAACATGCACTGAAAGGCCATAAGGTTCTATCATAAACATAACTGAATAACGTAACATCTGTGTGGGGAAATAGAATACCCAAAACAAAACTAAAGTCTAAAATATAATAGTATGTATCTAGTCTGCGTCTAGTTTGCATCTAGTCTGCATCTAGTCT
Source organism: Capsicum annuum (assembly GCF_002878395.1). NCBI lineage: Eukaryota > Viridiplantae > Streptophyta > Magnoliopsida > Solanales > Solanaceae > Capsicum > Capsicum annuum. The sequence continues at coordinate 3,457,317 of NW_025820303.1, forward strand.
AAAAGCCTCTACTGTCTGAAGAATCTGAATAAGGAGTTGATGGGACATGTCCCCAACTAACTCCAACTAATAAGCTTATTAATGAGATACTAGAAAATCATTATGTCCTCGAAGGATGAGGACTCACTCCTACTTTGACTATTGAATCTGGAATCTACTACTGATCTAGAACTCTTGTCACTAAACCTATGGTTAATAAAAAGAAAGCACCATAGCACGAATGCGTCAGTACATATATACTGAGTATACATGTGAGGTAAGCTATATGCAATGGTTCACATACATGAATAATGCTACCTGACTGTCTAACATGAATGTGAGAATACATACATAAATATGTAACTGTAATTGACAACGTAATTTCATGATTTCTGATTCTATATACTGATAACGTGACATGCTAGTAACTGATATAACTGATAAAATGAAGGACTATATCTGAATAATACTGATAACATGGGTGACTATAGTTAACAGACCTGAATCTGATGGAACTATCTGAGTTTTGTACTATGTTTGAGTTGACTGTATCTGACAGTCCTAATTCTGTAACATGAAACTGTGGAAGTAGCATCTAACCGATATGCCCTAAATATGCTATAATAGCTGAGCTGGGGTCCAATCTATGCCCTGATTGGAATGGTGTCAATACCGCATCACTGGTAAGGACAACATGTGAGTAACCCTTATATAACAGGTAACTCTAGTGAGAACAGTGGGAACCCTCACATAACAGGTTAAGCCACCTCATCTACCCTCATATAGAAGGCTACGATGTCTCAACCTATACTGGCTGCATAGTTCTGGAATGCAAAGTTTGCTTCTAGGAATCATACCCTCATATAACAGGTGAGTTCCCATCCTTGGGTTACTCGGTGCTAATTCCTACTCCCATCTAAATAGACACTGAACATAATTTACTAAACTGAACTGAGCATGGACTGAGTTACTGAATTTTCGTGGATGATGAAATACCACTGATATCTAACAACTGACTGACTCATGAGATCATGGAGATTTTTCCTGAGTCATAAGACTATCTGAAGTCTAAGAGTTCATAGGTTGACTGAGAGTATCATGAAAACATGACATGGATCTAGGCACATAGCTAATATTTTGGGTACAAGTACCCCCAGGACTCAATGGAAGGAAACTGACATGACTTGATATTCTTCAATACATGATAATCACCACAATATGTTTATTGAAGCATTTCATCAAACGTCTAATAGGCATAAGCTTGTACATTTATGGGGATTTCATGATATCATGCTAGTTAGACAATATTCCTTCATCTAGGCATTTAATCAAACATATGACATGCATGGTACATGTAAACATCATTATTCAATTCTAATTTGATCATTCAAGGGTTTAAATCTTAGGGTTGCATGAATATATGGCTATAGTAATTAAACCCACGTAGAAACTATCAACAATCATGGAGTAGAATCCAATTTCACATCTATCAAACACGAACATGAGCAGCCAAAACATGACAACATATAGAAAATCCATAACTTGAGTTTAGAAAAGGGATTCTTGGACTTCATGGATGAAAAGAGTCCATGAATGAACAATATGCATACCTTAGATCATGATGTCATAAAGATTGATGGTGAAACCTTCTTGAAATTGAACCTTATATGAAAACCCTAGCCTGAGTTCTTGAGAGTATTCGAGAAAAACATCAATATTTTGGATGAATAAGGGCTAAATCTCTTGTTTGAAAGCTTATATAGGGAGGAATTAACCATTTTAACCCTGGACACGTAATTTAATTTTTAGTAAAATTTTCCTAATTGGGACCTTGGTGCAATCCGGCGTTATCGCGTCGTGTCACTGGAAATTGACAATTGGGAAACTGTACGGTGGCGCGACGCAGAGCTATAGCATTTCCACTTTGTCTACGACCTGGAAGTTTGGTGCAAAGCGCCAGTATCATGGAGCAACACTGGAATTTAACAATTTTCATTTGAGCTATCTCCGCGACGTGCTGAAGGCTCAAGTCAAACATTGTCTCACTAAAAAGGACCTAACTCTTAGGCCGTGTGTCAGATTTAGGCGAATTATATATCGATGGAAAGAATATTCAATTTCCCACGTGATAGGAAGTGAAAATTATGGAAATACCATGTGTATAAGAATGAATTCTTATTTCAAATCAAGTTCTAACATCCTTGAGAGGATTTTCAAGCTAAGAAAAAGCACGGGTATTATAATATCTCCCCTTTGAGAACATTCATCCTCTAATGAGACTGACTGAGAGGGGAAACAATTAGCTGAACATAAATAACTGGAACATGATCTCATGACAGATGTGACTGACAAGTTGAACATAACATACTGATCATGCATATCTGACACATGCGTAACTGATTCATAAATGCATAACTGAAAGTTCTTAAGAACTAAGTTTTCTCACAATGAGAATGTATGTCTGATGCATAACTATATAACTAATCTGATACATGAATGTATGACTGAATATGCAGTGGTACTTGATACCAAGCTTATAACGGGAACATGAGCATGAGACTGATTACTAAGTGATGTACACTAATCATGAAACTGAGTAAGCTTAAGTAGAACTATTACCTTGAGCTTGATCTAAGTTGGCGGGGAAGAAGTGAGGATACTTGGTATGCATATATGCTTCTGCTTCCCAAGTAGCTCCCTCAACGGACTAATTTCACCAAAGAACTTTAACTAGAGGGACTTCTTTATTCCTTAATCTATGAGTATGATAGTCTAGTATTTCAACTGAAATCTCTTCATAAGAGAGGCTGTTCTGAACATCATTGCTCTGAATAGGGACTACGACTGATGGGTCACCTATAAACTTCTTGAGCAAAGAGACAGAAAAGACTGGATGAACTGAGGCTAGATCTGAAGGCAATTTGAGCTCATAAGCTACCTTGTCGAATCGACTGAAAATCTTGAAGGGACCGACATATCAGGGACTGAGCTTTCCCTTCTTACCGAATCTCTTCACTCCCTTCATAGGAGAGATCTTGAGGTAGACATAGTCACCAATCTCAAACTCGAGATCCTTTCTACGAATATTTGCATAAGACTTCTGTCGGCTCTGAGCAGCCTGGAGTCTTTCTCTAATTAACTGAACTTTCTCTAAGGCGTTGAATACTAAGTCAGGACCTATGACTGAGACCTCACTAACTTCGAACCAACCGATTGGTGATCTACATCTCCTACCATAGAGAGCTTCGAATGGAGCCATCTGAATACTGGAATGATAGCTATTGCTGTATGCAAATTCAATCAAAGGCAAGTGGTTATCCCAACTACCCTTGAAATCAATTGCACACGCCCTTAGCATATCTTCCAAACTCTGAATGGTCCTTTCTGCTTGACCATCTTTCTGAGGATGAAAGGTTGTACTAAGATGAACTTGGATACCAAGACCCTTTTAGAATTCTTTCCAAAAATGAGAGGTGAACTGGGTACCTCTGTCTGAGATAATAGTTAACGAAACACCGTGCAATCTGACCAGCTCCTTAATGTAGAGCTTGGCGTAATCCTTAGCTAAATAAGGGGTATGAACTATAAAGAAAAGTGATGATTTGGTTATTCTGACTACAATGACCCAGACTGAATCATACGGATGACGAGTTTGAGGCAAACCCATCACAAAGTCCATGTTCACAACTTCCCATTTCCAAGTAGGAATACTGAACTCCTGTATAGGACCACTAGGCTTCTGATGCTTTATCTTAACTTACTGACATGTAGAACACTTAGCCATAAACTCTGCAACATCTTTTTTCATCCTACTCAACTAATAGATTTTCCATAAGTTGCGGTATATCTTAGTGGCCCCTGGATTAATAGAGTAATGCACACCATGCGCTTCTGTAAGAATTTACTACCTTAAGTCATCTATGTCTGGAACACAGACACAACCTTAAAAATGAAGAACACTATCTCCCCCTTGGGAGAAAACCTCTATTTTCTGATTCTGAACTGACTCTTTTAGTTTGACAAGGCTAGGATCTATATCTTGCTTTTCTTTCACCTCAGAAACTAGAGATGATTCTGAAATACTCTGAACATATACACCTCCCTCTGAAGAGTCGACTAAGCAAATGCCTAGTCTGGCAAGATGGTGTACTTCTTGAGCTAACTTCTTTTTACTATCCTCAACATGAGAAACACTACCCATAGAGAGTCTACTGAGAGCGTCGGCCACTACGTTGGCCTTGCTTGGATGATAGAGGACACTTATATCAAAATCTTTTAAGAGCTTTAACCACCTTCTTTGACAAAGATTGAGATCTTTTTAAGAAAAGACATACTGAAGGCTCTTATGATCTTTGAAGATGTCTACATGAACTCCGTAGAGATAATGCCTCCAAATCTTTAAGGCAAATACTACGGCTGCTAACTCAAGGTCATGAGTATGATAATTCTTCTCATGGGGTTTAATCTGTCTGGAGGCATAGACTATGACCTTACTATACTGTATGAGGACACAACCTAAACCCACTCTATATGCATCACAATAAACTACAAAAACATCTGAACCATCTAGAAGAGCTAGAACTGGAGCTGAGATGAGTGGAGTCTTCAATTCCTAAAAACTCTTCTCTCATAAATCTGGCCACTGAAACTTGACCTTCTTCTGAATCAATCTAGACATAGGAGATACAATAGAAGAAAATCCCTTAACAAACCATCTATAATAGCCAGCCAAACCCAAGAAACTCCTGATATTTGATTGAGAAACAGGGCGAGGCCAGTTTCTTACTGCTTTGGTCTTTTGAGGATCTACTCTAATTCCATCACCAAAAACAATATGGCCAAGGAATACTACTGATCTTAGCCAAAATTTTCACTTAATGAATTTGGTGAATAACTGATGATTTCTAAGAGTCTGGAGTACCATTTTAAGATGGTCTGCATGATCGTTCTCAGTGAAGGAATAGACCAAAATATCATCTATGAAGACTATGATGAACATGTCCAAGTACTGCTTGAACACACGATTCATCAAGTCCATAAAAGAGGTTGGGGCATTAGTAAGACCAAAGAACATAACTAAAAATTTGAAGTGACCATACCAAGTACGGAAAGCTATTTTCGATATTTCACATTCTCTAACTCTAAGCTGATGATAGCCGGATCCGAAGTCTATCTTAGAGAAATAACTAACATCCTGAAGTTGGTCAAACAAGTCATTGATTTTGGGAAGAAGATAATTGTTCTTGACCATGACTTTATTGAGTTGATAGTAATCTATACATATTCTGAGTGAATCGTCTTTCTTGCGCACAAATAAGACTGGTGCGCCCCACGAGGAAATACTGGGTCTGATGAATCCCTTATCAAAGAGATCCTTCAACTGTTCTTTCAATTCCTTGAGTTCTGCCAGTGCCATTCTGTATGGAGGAATAGAGATAGGCTGAGTGTCTAAAAAAATATCAATACCAAAGTCTATTTCCCTTTTGGGAGGAATTCCTGGAAGATCTTCAGGAAAGACATCTGAATATTCATTCACTACTGGGACTGATTTGATACCGGGAGCCTCAGAACTGGAATCTCTAACATGAACTAGATGATAAACACACCCCTTAGATATCATTTTCCTTGCCCAAAGGTAAGAAATAAGTTGACCCCTAAAAGTGGATACGCTACCTTTTCAATCTAGGATGGGTTCATTTGGGAACTAAAACTGAACTATTCTATTTCTTTAGTCAACTGTGGCACAACAGGAATGAAGATAATCCATGCCGAGAATGACATCAAAATCAGTCATCTCTAACTTGACTAAATCTGGTGACGTGACTTTCTAAAATATCATAACTAGGCAGTTCTTGTATACCCATCGAGCTATGATGGTTTTACCCACTGGGGTAGATACTTAAAAGGGTTTTTGTAGAATTTTGGGACTGATTCTGAAATCAACTGCTATATAAGGAGTAACAAAAGACAAGGAAGCTCCTAGATCTAGGAAAGTGTAAACATGCACATGAAAGATCTATAACTTACCGGTAACTATATCAATAGAATTTTCTTGATTTTGTTGGGTCTGAAGAGCATAGAGACTATTTGGGCATTACCCGCTAGTAGCACTGGAAGTGGCACCCTGCTAATTTGGGCGACCGAACTAAGCTAAAGAGCAATTCTGTTGACCCTGAGGATCTGTCTATAGACAGTCTCTAACTCTATGGCCTGGCTTGCCATAATCAAAACAAATGTCACTACCTGCTCTACACACACCCTAATGGTGCTTAACAAGTATGGCAAAGAAGATAGGTGCGTGCACTTCTAACACTTCCCTAGGTCTTAGAGTCTGGCGCTCTATATTTGTTACCCTCTCTAAACTTAGGAACTGGAGCACTGGCTGTAGAGGGAGTTGAAATTGATGACTTAGGACAAAAATAAGAATGGTTTCCTCTTTTTGATTTAGGCTGAGAAAAGTTGAAACTACCTATCTTTGCTCTCTTATTCTACTTTTTTCTCTGCTTAACTTTATGCCCTTTTATCTGCTGAGCATGGGTCATAAGTCTAGCTAAGGTCATGTCACTATTCAGCATGGCAGATCTGTGCTCATTAATCATGCTTTCGTTCACCTCTAAAGCAAACTTACTCATCTTGGATCTACTGTCTGCAACCACATGAGGAGCATACCTGGCTAATTGAGTAAACTTAAAAGAATACTCTTTCACTGTCATATTTCCCTGCCTGAGGTTGATGAACTCTAGCACCTTGGTTTCTCGAAGCTCTTGGGGAAAGAATTTGTCTAAGAATGCAATGACAAACTCCTCTCACTCTATAGGACCTGCATTATCTGATCTTTTGGACTTCCACAGTTTGAACCAAGCATGAGCCACATCCTGCAACTGGTAAACAGCTAGCTCAGCACTCTCAATAGTAGTCACCCCTATGGCATCTGTCATTTTCTGAACATGATCTAAGAATTCCTGAGGGTCTTCATCTACCTTAGACCCAAGGAAGTTTGGAGGATTCATTTGGGTGAAGTCCCAAATCCTCGTTGCAGCTGAGTTGGCCACTGGGTTAGCCAAAACAACTTTTGACCGTTCATTATGAGCAGCGACTGATTGAGCAAGAATGGTAAATGCGGTCTAGAACTCCGCATGAGAAACATGATCACCCAAAGGTTCTTCGGGCTGAGGGGCTAACTGATTTCTTCTCGTAGAAGGCATATTCTAAAATAAAGAGAAGAAGTGGATTATACTGAGAGACTAACTTATGGTTATGCTCACTGGCACGACATGAATACTGAAAGAAGGGAAACTGCTCTTAAATATCTTAAAGCCTCTTGCACATAAATATGGCGCACAACACACCCATGTAAAAGACTCTACTAGATGTGGCTTGTAGACTTTCTAGGACTCTATTGAACCTTAGGCTTTGATACAAAGTTTGTAATGACCCAATTTACTGAACCCTAATGCTACACGGTGCTCATAACCCCAAAGGACCATAATCTAACCCATGACTGATATTTGTACTTGTATACTGCATAAGATAACATAATAATACGGAAACATGCACTGAAAGGCCATAATAATACGGAAACATGCACTGAAAGGCCTAAAACAAAACTGAAGTCTAAAATATGATAGTCTATATCAAGTTTGCATCTAGTCTAAAAACCTCTACTATTTAAAGAATTTGAATAAGGAGTTGATGGTACATGTCCCTAACTCTAACTAATAAGCTAATCAATGAGATACTAGAAAATCACTATGTCCTTAAAGGATGAGGACTCACTCCTACCCTGACTGCTGAATCTGGAATCTACTGCTGATGTGGAACTCATGTCTCTAAACCTAAGGTGTAACATAAAAAGAAAGCACCATAGAGCGAATACGTTAGTATATATGTACTGAGTATACATGTGAGGTAGGCTATATGCAATGGTTCACATACATGAATAATTCTAACTGACTATCTAACATGAACGTGAGAATACATACATAAATACATAACTGTAACTGACAATGTAATTTCATGATTTCTAAGTCTATATACTGATAACGTAACATGCTAGTAACTGATACGACTGATAACATGAAGGACTATTTCTGAATAATACTGATAATATGGGTGACTGTAGCTGATAGTCTTGAATCTGATGGAACTATCTGAGTTCCATACTATATCTGAGTTGACTGTAACTGACAGTCCTGAATCTGATGGAACTATCTGAGTTCTGTACTATGTCTGAGTTGACTGTATCTGACAGTCCTAAAATCTGAAGAACTATCTGAGTTCTATTACTGAGACTGATTGACTGTATCTGACAATCTTGATTCTGTAACATAAAACTGTGGGAAATAGTATCTAATCGACATGCTCCAAATATTCTATAATAGCTAAGCTGGGGTCAAATCTATACCCTGATTGGAAGGGTGCCAATACTGCGCCACTGGTAAGGACAACATGTGAGTAGCCCTCATATAATAGGTAACTCTAGTGAGAATGGTTTGAACCCTCATAGAATAGGTTAATCCACCTCATCTACCCTTATATAATGGGCTACGATATCTCAACCTATGCTGGCTACATAGTTCTAGAATGTAAGGATTATTTCTAGGAATCGCACCCTTATATAACAGGTGAGTTCCCATCCTTGGGTTCACTCGATCCTAATTCCTACTCCCATCTGAATAGACACTGAACATGATTTACTAAACTGAACTGAGCATGGACTGAGTTACTAAATTTTTGTGGCTGACGGAATACCACTGATATCTAATAACTGACTGAGTCATGAGATCATGGAGATTTTTCCTGAGTCATAAGATTATCTGAAGTCTAAGAGTTCATAGCTTGACTGAGAGTATCGTGAAAACATGACATGGATCTAGGCACACAACTAATATTTTGGGTACAAGTACCCCCAGGACTCGATGAAAGGAAATTGACATGACTTGATATTCTTGAATACATGATAATCACCGTAATACGTTTATTAAAGCATTTCATCAAACGTCTACTAAGTATAAGCTTGTACATTTATGGGGATTTCATAATATCATGCTAGTTAGAGAATATTCCTTCATCTAGGCATTTAATCAAATATATGACAGGCATAGTACATGTAAACATCATTATTCAATTCTAATTTCATCATTCAAGGGTTTAAATCTTAGAGTTACATGAATCTATGGCTATAGTAATTAAACCAACATAGAAACTTGATGTATGAGCCCATGCTAACACATTTAAAGCTTTTAACTCTAAATAATTGTGGTCTTGAGCAACTATAGTCATTTTTTATTATTTTACTTTGATTTGACAGCAAAAGTAGAGGAGAGGGGGAACCACAAATAAAGAAAGCAAAAAGCATAAAATTGAAAGCAAATAGAGATCTAAGTGTGGCTGACGACATCCATGACACACCGTCAACCTGGTGATAGGCTGTCATGGATGCTGTCAACCTTAAACAGAAGATGTAAAGCTGCAGGAAGTTTTTATGATGGCAATCATGACACACCATTAAGATGATGATAGGGCGTCACCATCGGCGTCAACCTTAGGCACCAGGAGATAAATTTGCAGAGAAATTGAGGACGTTCGTGACAGGCCATCAAGATCATGATAGGCTGTCATGGGCGCCTTCATCTAATCCAAAGAAAATCAAAAACTTTAATTTTATTTCTTTATTTATGGTTAACTATTTAAAACCCTGTTTTAGGAATTTTAGGGGGGTTTTATCCATCATCCATTGACATATTGACAATATACGACTTTTCTCTCTTTCTCTCTCTCTAAAATAATATTTCAGTGTTTGCTTTGTGATTCAATTACAAGTTCACTTTTGATTTCCTTCATTATTGTAAGTTAATCTTCTCAATTATGAATTCACTTTCTGTGCTTATTTCTTGCATTATGAGTGGATGAACACTCTTAACCTGGATTATGGGATCTAGGGTTAGGTCATGATAAGGTGGTAATTAATTACTCAAGGTTTAATAGGTGTTAGAATTTCTTGATAATTCTGAGATTAGAATTTATGTCTGTTGGTTGCAAACAATAGGCGTACGTACTTTGGTTTGCTTGAAAAAAATCATAAATAATAAGTAAGTGGATTATCAAAAGAGATTCAAAAGGCTTCACTTAATAATCAGTGTTGTAACAAGGTTGATTAACCTTCAATAAAATTTGGGCAGTGAGTTGCGATTCCCTAAGTCAGAGAGGATTAGGAAATTAGACGCTCGAATAGGTTGAGATACATTTGAGCATATCATCAATAAATATAGCTTATCATCCTAACGACCGTGAGAACCTTCAGTTAATGGTAGCATCTGTCATGTTCCGTAAGCCCTAGTGAACATAATCCTGGTCATCTCATAAAATCTTGGTTACAAACATTAAATTCAAAGTGATAAACAATTATCTGCAAAACTTAAACCCTCATTTTAGGAAACAGTAAACTATTAGTAAATTATATCATAAATAACTTGAGTTTACACCTTATTCCCTGTGGGATTCGACCCCAACCTAGTTGGGTTTTATATTGATAACGATCGCTTACACCCATTCAAGAGTGTAATTTGAGCTTTATCAAAAATGGCACCATTGCTAGGGAATACGGTTGTAAACTGAATGTTTGTGTACGCTAATTTGTTGTTAGTTAAGTTTCCTTGATTTACGTTTATTTGTTGTTTTTGTCTATTGTAGGTACTATGTTGTTTATGCCAAAAACAAGAAGCTCTGGAGAACAGTTATTACCAATCAATCTGGAACCTCAGCTGATAGGGAGAATGACTGAACAATAGGAGGCGGACAAACTAGCCACTTTGGTCAGGGCTCAGGTGAACGTACAAAATTTGGGTCAACAAGTACGTCACCAAAACCCTGATGATTAAGACTTGGGTGATGAGAAATTGGTGAATCCTGAAAACCCAAGGCGAGCTGAGTAAATTGCTGCACCAGTGTAGTAAAATATTAATAGAAACTGTCCAATCCGAGGAAGGTATGGTCAACAGCCTATTCAATATGAGGCTATTGAAGATGATGAAGGAATGGACGGAGCTGGTGCAACGGGTGCTATCATTCCTCCACCATTGGCACCGAGTGCAAAATTCAGCATAACAAGCACCATAATCCAACTCTTGAATCTAAAAAAGTTGTTTGGAGGCTTGCCTGGTAATGATCCGAACATGTATTTTATGAACTTCATCACCATTTGTAAATCTTTTGACAATTTGGGAGTGATCCAGAATGCGATCAGGTTGAGATTATTTTTATTGTCTCTGTCTGGAGAGGCAGCAATGTGGTTAAATGAGCTAGAACCCAATTCTATAACCAACTGAAGACAGTTGAAAGAGGCATTCCTAGAATGGTTATTTCCACCCTCCAGGAGGGTATAGCTGCAAGACGAAATCAGTAAATTCAGACAGCTTCCAATTGAAGCATTGCATGAAACCTGGGAGAGATTTAAGAAGAAGCTGGCTCAATGTCCGAATCATAACATGACAAACTTGCACTTGATGGAGACTTTGTATAGAGCTTTTAACTCTGTGACAAAGCCAATTATATACAATGCTACAGGTGGTTCATTCATTGACCTCTCTTTTCTGGATACTTCAGACATACTGAATAGAATGACCAAGCAGAGTCGGGCTTGGCACACCAGGGATTCTGTGGTGGCTAGTCCGACTATTTTTGGTGGTATGACTTTAGAGTAGCGCAGAAGAGATGAGGAGCAAGACCAGGACCTAGCCCACTTAAAGACACAGATGGACTTTCTGACCAAGTACTTGCTATCAAAAAAGACCGAAATAGTTAAGACTCTGGAATCTCAGGGTACTATTGCTACGAGTGTTGATGCAAAATCAAACTACGTGAGTAATCAGGGGGTTTCTGGGGCAATAGCCAAGGTAACAAAGGTCGAAAGTTTTATGAAAAGCCTGATTAAAAAGATAGGGAGCAGGGACATTGGGGAAGCAACAATGACAGGAGTGGTTTGTTTGTTCCTCCTGGAAGTTAGGATACTGCAACAACTAGCTCGGGAAAAATGTCTATGGAGGATATGATGGAAAAGTTGTTGAATGGAGTGGAAGCTACCAACTCGGGGGTAAATACTATGAAGAGTGAATTCTTTACCCTCAGTCAGTTGGTTAGCTCACACTCTGCTTCTATTAAGCAGTTGGAGCAGCAGATGAGTCAACTTTCTGCTACACTAAACCAGAGAAAAAGTGGTACTTTAACTAGTAATGTGGTTTAGAATCAGCAGAATAATGGCTCATGTATGGAGATTACCACTCAGAGTGGTAAGAGTTTACGTGGCCCTTCTATGGGAAAATTAGTAGAAAAAAGGAGGTAATGGTTGATGAACCCAAAGAGAGTAATCTAGTGGAGTCTAAGAAGCTGGATAGTTCTGCTGATGATCTGGAGAAGGAAAATGATAAGAGAAAGTGGTGTTAAAGGCTATCCCTAGACCACCAGCTCCCTTTCCTCAATGATTGAAAAAAAAGGTCGATGACGCAAAATTCGACAACTTCACGACAATGCTCAAGCAATTGACAATTAATATGCCTTTGCTTGAGGTACTTGAGCAAATTCCAGGTTATGCAAAGTTCATGAAACACCTCATCACAAAGAAGAGAAAGGTCAGCAGTGAGCAGGTGGAAAATCTCCACTATTGCAGCGCAGTTTCCACATAATTGTTAGTGCAAAAGAAGGCTGGCCCTAGAGCGTTCACTATTCCATGCAAAGTTGGGTCTCCGGATGTTGCAAGGGCATTATGTGATTTGGGTGCCAGCGTGAATCTGATGCCCCTAGCCATATATAAGAAGCTCGGTTTAGAAGCTCCGACACCTACTAACATGCAACTGGTAATGGCAGATAGATTGATAAACAGGCCTGTTGGAATTTTGCATGATGTGTTGGTAAAAGTAGCAGACTTTATTCTTCCTGATGATTTTGTGGTATTGGATTGTGATATGGACTTTGAGGTACCCATTATTTTGGGTAGGCCATTCTTAGCAACAGGAAGAGTAATAGTCGACATGAAGTTGAATGAGCTTAAATTTAGGCTCGGTAAGAAAGAGGCAAAATTCAAAATGCATCAACCCATGTCACAAAAAATTGATATGAATATCTTCTTAATTGTTGACATCTTCTATGATGATGGAAAAGGGGGATCAACAGGTTGTCTTGGCAAAGTCTGAGTAGTCAAGATAACCAAGTCGTGCCGCGACAGTAAATCGACGCTATTGGGAGGCAATCCAAAGTTTATTTTTTATGTTTAAACGAGTGTTTTTAATTTTTACATTTATTATTTAGTATAGAGAAGGTGGAAAAGTGGAAAGGTCAGCTGGAAGGTCATGACGACATCTGTGACAAACCGTCATAATTATGATAACCTACCATGAATGTCATCAGCTAAACCAGGCTTGGGGAATTCTCTGCCTAAGGGTGATGACTTTCATGATAGGCTATCACAATCATGACAAGCCATCATGAATTATCGTCAGTCCAGAGCCTTAAAATCATAAAACTGGGCCTAAATTTAAGCAGATCCGACCCGGGCTAGTCGCAAACCCTTTCAAATTTCCACTGATTTTAACTTCTTTTTCTTTAGTATTTCTTTCCTTAGTTAAAACATTTCCCATCCTTTTCAAAAACATACCAAGAAAGAAATAAATAAAAAATCACTCTTCCGTTAGTGCATGATTTTAGTTTAACAGCTTCATCAGGTATACTCTAATCTAACTCTTCTCTTTTCTGATAATGTATGATGAATGAAAGATAAACCAATGTCCCCAATATACTTGAACTAAGTTCAACTTGGAAAGTGGCTAAAAATGCACCTACGATTTGTTGTACAAGCCCAAGGGTTGAAAAGATAGCTCACGATTTGAATTCAAGTAAATCTTGAGCAAGAATGGGGACCAAAAATTTAGTGAAAGTCAAAAGTGGGTTCTGATAAGTGTGATGACATCCATGATACGCTATCACCATCGTGACGGATTATCAGGAATGTCGTCAAAAGCTGACAAAACTAAAGTTGGTTCTGGATAGATCTGATAACAATCATGATGGGCTATCATAAATGTCATCAGAAAGTGTAAATATTTTTTGGGTTCTGTCTGAGGTTGATGACAACCGTGATAAGCTATCATGGTCGTGACGGCTTGTCACAAATTATCATCATACCTGGGGCCTAAAACATAAATGAGCTTAAATGATTAATGTACCTGTGTTTGTGATCTTTAGGGTTGACTAATGTTCTTCTAATGTCTCTAGGTACTTTAAAATGGCACCAAAAAGAAAGAGTCCTACTGAACCAACGAAAGCGACCAAAGATGATGTACTTCCTAAGCTCATCGATGATAAATCTAACTATGGAGAGGAGGAACCCTTGCTCAGGAAGCAAAAGAAGCAAAGTCCAAAGAAAACTCCACCAATTAAGGTGAAGGACACTGATGATACTGAGTCGACCACAGCTTCTGAGCAAGATGGGTCTGAAAAGGGTGATTCTGAACAGCATGAGTCTGAACATGCTGACTCTGATGAAAGGGATCAAGAAGAGTCTGAAGAATTTGAGTCTGAGGGAATAGCTTCTGGGTCCCCATCCACTGAGCAACAAAATGATGAAGAGTCTCCACCTTAGAGGACTCTTATCAAGTGTAAGAACACGGAAGTGAGAAATAATGCTAGATGGCAATCCCTAGAGCTTAGGAAATCTACATTCCAGGGCTATAAAAAACTGATAAAAGGAATGCAAAGAGACCAATCCGAGAAGAAAAGATGATCATCACAAAAGGTTTGAGCAAATACCCTGAAGTAGAGAAGAAATTTAAGAAATATGGCTTAGGATAGACTACAGAAGGGGGAGTTTCATTTTGTTCCGCACCAGTTTAGGAGTTCTATGCAAACTACCAAGCGAGGTTGGAGAACATGTGAAAACTAGGTAAGAAAGTAGCGGATCAGCCTCTTCTTGATAGAGTTCAAGTGAAGGGCATAACGATTGATGTTTTGGTTAGGACCATCAAAAGATTCTTACACGTCCCCGACTTCCTGCCTTAGGCCACCACACCATCATTTTATGCTCAGATAAAGAATAAAAACAATAATGTCCTTCGTTGGCCAACATCATAGCTGACGGAGAACCGGCTAGGGTGACAAACCCAAATGAGAAAATCTGTATGTCCTTGTTGGGTCAGGAGGCAAAATTTTAGTAGGTCATAGTGCAAGTCTAGATAATGCCTGCTGAGGGAGATAATATTCTGGGCGATCACCAGGCTATTTTGGTGGTAAGCTTAGTGCAGCAGCTTCCCTTGAACTTTAGGGAAATCATTGTGGATGAGATAAAGATAAGGATGTCAAGGATTGACACTACTTATCCTTTCTCTTGTCTTGTTATAGAATTGTGCAGAGCTACTGAAGTGCCAAAGATTGTAGGAATTGATGAAAATGTTCATGCCTGGAAGACTCACAACCCCATTTAGTTTTATGAGGTACAGCCAAGACTTAACCTTGACAGAGGTGTAGAGGTAACAATGAACCCTTCGATTACAGATACAGGAGCAGCACATCATGTAGATGTACAGGATTCTTTAGCACAGGCAGCTTCAGTGCCTGAGACTAAAGCCAGACCCTCAGTTCCTCCAGCAGTAATAGGTTCTAGATTTCAGCCGATTAATATTAGGAAGGTGGCTAAGCAAGACAAGTGGTGCAAGGCATAGCTACTTGCCTTCGTCAAATAGTTTGCTGCTGCTGTGGATAAAAGAATCAAGGCTGCACTAGAGCCCTTTGTGAAATTGCCTATTAGAGTTGCAGATTTAGAGAACAGATTTGATGTCTGGGCAACGGAGATGACAGGTGCTGATCTTACTGTATTCAGGGTTGCGTTGAATAAAGTAAAGGCAGATGTTGGGGTGCTATAGCAACACCAAATTATAATGCCAATAGGTCTGACTGTGGAAGAATTGGAGGAAGAAATTCTTATACTTGATCTCACTACAGACTCCCTAAAGAAAAAGAAGAAAAAGGGGGAAAAGAAGGGCAAGAATAAGAGAGAAGAGTTGGACAGTGAGGAAGAAATAAAATCAAAAAAAAAGACAAAAAAAGGCTGAGAAGGAGGAGGTAAAGAAAGCAAGATTGGAGTCTCTGGCTAATACTGAGAAATAAAAGGCAGCCATCAGAGCTAGGGCTACAGGTGCTTCATCTAGCTAGGCTCTAACCTCCATAAATCCAGATGCTCCTGATGGTGAGAAGACAGTAGATAATGCAGTAGCAGGGTTGAAGACCTAGGATCCACATGCTTGACTGTCTTCAGGTATACCCTAACCCTTAGTGCATCTTATTTTTTATTTTAAGTTTAGGGTGTAGGGTAAATTGTTGTTGTAACATATTATGTAGATAATTAGGAGTAGTACAAATACTTGAGGCGGTTAGCTTATTCTGTGATTTTTGAGTACCTATCCAATGGTCTGATCTATTGTGTACTGTGTGAATTGTATCCATTGTGACCACTGTGTATCTTTTTATGGCGTTAGTATGGAAAATAAATAACCTATGTTAAACAAGTGCATGAACAAGACAAGTAGTGATATGAAAGATACTTGTGTGCCATATATGTGTAAGGTCTTACTCAATTCCCGTTGTGCATTGAATCTAGAACTTTCCCTATTAGTCGTGCCATAGTCATAGGATAGGCATTAGGAAAGGATCATAGGTCATTTTTGCATGTTAGCCCATTTTAGCCTAAAATGACCTTTCGAATGTGAATAATATCCTTTGATCCCTGTTTAAGCCTCAATAACCTATTTCTTTCTTTAACCCTTTTCACCTTCCCGTTTATATCACAATGAACCTGTCTTGGCCCTGGTCCTCCTTGGACACTGTGCACCTTGACTTAGGCAAATAACCTAAGTTAAGGGTGGCTATTATAGGGGTGCATAATGTAATCTGTGTACGAAGAGAGGCAGAATAATAAGGATGAATAAAAAGTTGGGTGCGGTGAAAAAAAAATAAGAAAAGAGAAAACGGTGTGAAAAATGATACAAAGATAATCTGATAAATGGAAAGACCACATCCATCTTAAGAATGCATGATCAATAACAGAGGGAAGAAAATAAGGGTTAAGAGTTGAAACCCCGAGAGTTTAATGTAGTATCAAGGAGTCATAGTCACTATGAAATATCCATGAATATCATACCAGCCCCTAGCCTACGTTACAAGCTTAAGAAAAGCCCTATAGTGATCCTAGCTGACCTGTCTGAAGACTTGGGTACTGACTATAGGGGCAAGCCTATGGCATTTGATGCGCAATTTTTGAACTTCGTTCTGAGAGTGAGTATTGTGTTTATCCCTATGTTTATAAATTCTGATATGAGTGAAAAAAGGATTTCTTTATTGCGAGGGCATACTAGGTATGTTGTTAATTACTGTCTTGTTCGGATAAGTGTGATTTGGGTATGTGTTGGGTTGTTATTGCTGGAATTTTTGCCATATCTTGATCCCTGTGAGTTGCATGGGTGTTTTCAATAATAGACACAGTTGCTCTTATTTTAACTGACCTTGGAGATAGTGCATGTATTCTAAACTGATATGAGTAGTTAGCTGTCAAATTGTACTTTGAATACTCTTAGTTATGCTATGGTTGCTTGAGGACAAGCAATTGTTTAAGTTGAGGGTGTCGATGTGTGAGCCCATGCTAACACATTTTAAGCTTTTAACTCTAAATAATTGCGAAGTCTTGAGCAACTGTAGTCGTTTTTTATTATTTTACTTTGATTTGGCAGCAAAAGTAGAAGAGACTGGGAACCACAAATAAAGAAAGAAAAAAACATAAAATTGAAAGCAAATAGAGAGCTAAGTGTAGCTGACGACATCCATGACACGTCGTCAGCCTGGTGATAGGCTATCACGGATGCCGTCAACCTTAAACAGAAGATGTAAAGCTGCAGGAAGTTTTTGTGATGGAAATCATGACATGCCGACAAGATGATGATAGGGCATCACCATCGGCGTCAACCTTACGCAACAGGAGATGAATTTGTAAAGAAGTTGACGACGTTCGTGACAGGCCATCAAGATTATGATAGGCCATCACAGGCGCCGTTATCTAATCTGAAGAAAATTAGAAACTTTAATTTTATTTCCTTATTTAGGGATAATTATTTAAAACCCTGTTTTAGGGTTTTTAGGGGGATTTTTTTTTATCCATCATCCATTGACATATTGATAATATACGACTTTTCTCTCTCTCTCTCTCTCTCTAAACCAATATTTCAGTGTTTGCTTTGTGATTCAATTATAAGTTCACTTTTGATTTCCTCCATTATTGTAAGTTAATCTTCTCAATTATGAATTTAATTTGTGTTCTTATTTCTTGCATCATGAGTGGGTGAACACCCTTAACCTGGATTATGGGATCTAGGGTTAGGTCATGATAACGTGGTAATTAATTACTCAAGGTTTAATAGGTGTTAGGATTTCTTGGTAATTCTGAGATTAGAATTTATGTCTACTGGTTGCAAACAATAGGCATACGTACTTTGGTTTGCTTGAGAAAAAATCATAAACAGTAGGAAGTGAATTATCAATAGGGACTTGGAAAGGCTTCGTTTAATAATCAGCGTTGTAATAAGGTTGATTAACCTGAGGTAATATCTAGGCAGTGAGTTGCGATTCCCTAAGTCTGAGAGGATTAGAAAATTAGACGCTCGAATAAGTCGAGAGACATTTGAGCATATCATCGATAAAGATAGCTTGTAATCCTAACCACCATGAGAACCTTGAGTTAATGGTAGCATCTGTCATGTTCCGTAAGCCCTAGTAAACATAACCCTGGTTATCTCATAAAATCTTGGTTACAAACATTAAATTCAAAGTGATAAACCCCCATTTCAAGAAACGGTAAACTATCAGTAAATTCTATCGTAAACAACTTGAGTTCACACTTTATTCCCTGTGGGATTCGACCCCAACCTAGATGGGTTTTATATTGACAATGATCTCTTACACCTATTTAAGAGTGCAATTAGAGCGTTACCAAAACTATCAACAATCCTGGAGTAGAATCTAATTTTACATCTATCAAACATGAACATGAGCAGCCAAAATATAAAACCATATAGAAAATCCATAACTTGAGTTTAGAAAAGGGATTCTTGGACTTCATGGATGAAAGAAGTCCATGAATGAACACTATGAATACCTTAGATCATGATTTCTTGAAGATTGATGGTGAAACCTTCTTGAAATTGGACCTTCTATGAAAACCCTAGCTTGAGTTCTTGAGAGTATTTGAGAAAAACATCAATATTTTGGATGAATAAGGGCTAAATCACGTGTTTGGAAGCTTATAACACTAAACACATAATTTAATTTTTTGTAAAATTTCCCGAATTGGACCCTTGGTGTGAGGCGGCGTTATCGCGCCGTGTCACAGGAAATTGACAATTGGGAAACTGCATGGTGGCACGATGCGAGATATCACATTGCCACCTTGTCTATGACCTCAAACTTTGATGCGATATGCCAGTATCGCAGAGGAACATTGGAATTTGACAATTGCCATTTGAGCTATCTCCGCGATGCTTTGAAGGCTCAGGTTAAACATTGTCTCACTAAAAAGGACCTAACTCTTCGCTTGGGTGTCGAATTTAAGCGAATTATATATCGATGTAATGATTATTCAATTTTCCATATGATAGGAGGTTAAAATTATGAAAATACCACTTGTATAAGAATGAATTCTTGTTTCAAAGCAAGTTCTAACATCCTTGAGAGGATTTTCAAGCTATGAAAAAACATGGGTATTACAAACCCAAACTATCAAAAAAGAATTATTAACATGGAAGGGATAACTACGTTCTTAGGATCATAAGCTCGAGAATTTTGTGTCAATCTCATAGGATTTCAAGAAG
Source organism: Capsicum annuum (assembly GCF_002878395.1). Taxonomy (NCBI): domain Eukaryota; kingdom Viridiplantae; phylum Streptophyta; class Magnoliopsida; order Solanales; family Solanaceae; genus Capsicum; species Capsicum annuum. The sequence continues at coordinate 3,477,194 of NW_025820303.1, forward strand.
TAAATTATAGTATCTACGGTTAGAATTTGAGCTCCAAGAGGTAAATTCTTTATTCCATTCTTAAATATGATTATGGATGAGTATTAGAGATATTTGGTTTGAGTTTTATTAACTCTTGAAACGGGTTATATTAGTTAGGGTTCTTAGAAAAAAAGAGAGGAGAAAAGTTGAAATTGGATTGAATTGATGGAATTACGTATCGGGTGAACTATTTGGCAATGAAGTAAGTTGTTTCATATATAAATATGTTTGTAGAATTTTCTTTATTAAGGACAATAGTTTTTAAATCTTTAAGCACCATTTTTGAGGGTTGTGGAGCTTTATGCCTACTAGGCGTTCGATAGAATGTCTAAGTGATCCAACTATTTAATTTCGTGGACGAATATGACATGAATGAATTATGTCTATGTAGATTGAATCTTTGGAGTCATTGGACACTCGAAAAACTACTTTATGTAGGAAGTCCTGGAGAGTTCCTATTATAAGATAAAGGGGCAGCTCGCTGTATATTGTAGAACTGAAAATTGAGGTATGTAAAGCCAAAACCTCCTTCTGCTTCTTCTTCTTCTTCTTCTTCTTCTTCTTCTTCTTCTCCTTCTCCTTCTCCTTCTCCTTCTCCTTCTACTTCATCTTCTCCTTCTCCTTCTTCTCCTTCTCCTTCTCCTTCTTCTTTTCCTTATGCTTCTTCTTCTACTACTACCTCTTCTTCTTCTTCTTCTTCTTCTTTTCCTTCTCCTTCTCCTTCTCCTTCTCCTTCTTCTCTTTCTCCTTCTCCTTCTTCTTCTTCTAATTTTTCGTCTCCTTCTTCTACTTCTCTTTCTCCTCCTTCTATTTTTCCTTCCCTTTCCTCTCCATCTGTTTCTCCTTCTCCTCCTTCTCCTTCTCCTTCTCCTTCTTCTTCTTCTCCATCTTCTTCTCCTTCATCTTTTTCTTCTTCTCCTTCTTCTTCTCCTCTTTCTTCTTCAACTTCTTCTTCTCCTTCTTCTTCTTCTTCTTTTTTTTTCTTCTTCTTCTCCTTCTTCTTCTTCTTCTTCTTCTTCTTCTCCTTCTTTTTCTTCTTCTTCTTTTTTTTTTTTCTTCTTCTTCTTCTTCTTCTTCTTCTTGTTCCTCTTATTCTTCTTTTTCTTCCTCTTCCTCTTCTTCTACTCCTTCTTTTTCTTCTTCTCCTTCTTGTTCTTCTTCTCCTTCTAATTTTGTCGGGTAGTGCCATCATTCCGACCCTATCCATATAAGTTCTCTTTTTTAGTAGGGTTGTGCCTTCATTCCAACCCTACCCATATAATTTTCCTTTTCATTAGGGTCGTGTCATCATTCCGACCCTACTCATATAATTTTTATTTTCAGTACGGCTGTGTCGTCATTCAGACTCTACCCATATATTTTTATTCCTCACTAGGATCGTGTCATCATTCCAACCCTACCATATAATGTTTTTCTCAAATGGTGACCACTTTTCAGCTATCAAATCTAATAATTCAGCGCGTGAGTATGTTTCAGCCAGTTCTTCGGTGACTATCTTGTTCAAGATCTACTCATCTCTTGATTTCAAGACTACCCTTATATTTTATACCAATTTTTGGTAATTTTCCCATGACATATTGACTTTCTGGAGATGTTTACTACTTTTCGGATCACTTTTTTAGTTTGTTCCATTTTAGTTGAGGTCTCCTAGACTTCCAAAGCAGTCCTTATTAGTTTTCTTGCAGATATCTTCACCAAGTCCCTCATCGATCCTCGTATTAGTTACATCCATAAAAATCTTGGTACATATGTCTTCTATGCACCAGCTTGAGGAGGAGTGTTAGAATATGAGTAGGATTGGGGGGAGTATTAAAATATGAGTAGGAATAGGAATAACATATATAATTCTACTTGGAAAGGGATTGCAATGTAGTGTCCTAATAGGAAAAAGATTGGAATGTACTGTCTATAAATAGGGTCTCAATGTAATAATGTAGATATTACATTATTACATTGTGGATGCTACAAAACTAGAAGAAAGGGGCCTTTATTTATATAGTATATAACATTTTCCTACAAAAATAAGGATTAGTCAAATATGGAGAATATATTTTCCTTTTCCTGAAAGGAAAACCCAATTATGGTACTTAAAGGAAAAGCCAATTATGGTAAAAAAAGTCAGGACAACACTAACAATTCTCCCCCTTGGCCTGAATTTCTGATAAAATAAATTTGCTCCACCTTCTTTGTGTAGTCTTCAATAAGTTCAATCTCCATCTCCAAAATCTCCTCCGTTAATTCTTGCCTCTACATAAATTAACACTCTGATAAAATTTCTCAAACTAAAATCTTCATTATCGTCAAATAGGTTGCGACTAAAACTGAATCTGCCAAGATGAACACCCAATTTTAACCTCACTCTGATACCATGATAATGAAATGGACCTTGGGCCTAACTCAACCTCAATATCTAGCTCAGGAGGAGAGGATTGCCCAAGACCATATAAGGAGACCAAGGACCCTTTAACCCACTGATATGGGACTCCAACACCCCCCGCACGCCAAAGGATGGATATCTGGAGCATGAACAATATAAGACGGGGGGCCCAACATCGAAAACAATGAACTGGGTGGGCCTGGCTCTGATACCATGATAAAAAAATGGATCTTTGGCCTAACTCAACCTCAAAAACTAGCTCATGAGAGGACGATTGCCCAAGACCATATAAGGAGACTAAGGACCCTTTAACCCATCGATGTGGGACTCTAAAAACTATGTTTTCAAGTATGGTTATGTTTTATTAGTATTGATGCTATCGAGTCCTGGGATATTCAAGACCCAAAAATCTAGCTGTTTAACTATAACTACAGTAGCTCAGAATAGTTTCAGTAATGTCACAAATAATAGTACTTAGTTAGTTATAGAATTAAGTGAACTCAGTCCAGTTCAGTCAGTTAATACGATCAGTAACAGTTCAATCAAGCCTAGAACAGTCTAGTGATCAGTTTTGTGTCTATCCAGTTAGAAGTAGGAGTCAGCATCGAGCGAACCCAGGGATGGGGGCATTCATGCCAGCATAGGATTTGACCCTTAGTAGCAATCCCTGTGTTACAGAACTATGTAGCTAGCGTAGGGTAAGACGTTCTCCTGGCATACTAGGGTTAAAGCAACCATGCGTATGTAATTTATGAGTCTTCTTGCCAAATTAGGGTTGACCCAACATTGTTAGTATCCCTTGGCAAGGTGCTAATGCCCTTCCAACTGGGGCTACAGGTTGGACCCCAACTAAGTTTATAATCGGGGTATGTCGATTAGATGAACACTTCTACAGTTACACTTTCAGTTTCAGACTCAGTATAGAGCTCAATTTAGTTCTACAGAATCAGGATAGTCAAAAATAGTCACCCAGTTATTAAAAACTCAATTATCAGTATTCTCAGATATCAGTCACTCAATTATCAAAACTTAGTATTCATTTTTAGTATGATATCAGATACAGTATATATATGTATATGCACAGTATTGCATACTCAGTATTTTCAGTAGTCTTAGTTATCCATGTACTCTCATTTAGTTATATTCATATCATTCAGTCAATTATCATATCATACATATAAATCCATGTGTATTAGCCTACCCCATTTAGCATACCAGTACATCCAAATTACTAACACATACCTTTATTTACGCTATGATGTTTCATATTATAGGTTCAAATGGACGGGCTCTAGACCATACTTAGCAGCTCAGGTTATTTGTAGCAATTACAGTGGTGCATCCTCATATTTTGAGGATAGAGTTATTGTTTAAGTAGTTCAGTTTATTCATCTATTGGAGTTAGTTGGGGACTCGTCCCATCAACACCCTAATCAAACAGTTAGAGGCTTTCAGGCTAGACTATTTCAGACAGATGTTCAGTTTTTTTTTTTAATATTACTATTAGTATTTTAGTATTTGTTTTCCGTGTTTGAGAACCTTATGGAATTTTCGTTATACTTCCACATCATTACAGTATTATTATTCAGTGCTCACAGTAGGTACCAGTCATGGGTTAGCTTGTGGTCCTTCGGGATCGTAAGTACTGTGTGACATTTGGGGTACAGACTCAGGACGTTACATTGGTCTATCACGCTTCAGGCATGTCATAGACTCTGTCGTTTTACAAACTTTTAATTGGAGCATTTTACAATTGAATTATCATATGGAGTCAGCAAACACACCCGACAATTAGCTTGCAACATTTTGCAAATGAATTATCTCTTGAACAGCAAGTTTACAAATATATTATTTATGAGGATCTAGATAATTTATTACATACATAATTTTTAACTACTAATCAACTCAACCCATAATGTTATGGAATCTAACATTTACCCCAATCTTGTCTTGGGATTCATATTTGTGCATTGCGATTGTAAGACCCCGCGAAAAATCCTAAGCTTGACTCAGCATTTTAAGTTTGCTAAGGGATCCCAAACTTAGAAAATTCTAGCTAGGTATTCAGACTTAGTGTTATTTTAGCCTTCAAAAGTTGGCAATCTTATTTCACAACCTTTATGTCCATTAAATGTTGATAGTTAAGTTAATTCATGATCAGGATTGTCAATAGGTGTTTCCGAACAAGTTTTGAATTTTTTGAACCTCGTTTAGATCATGTTCAAATGATCAAAATAGTGAGTTGTGCGATCTTGATGCGTCGCGTTGTCCATCGCATCGACAAATAATTTTTCCCTCAGTTCAGTACAATTTCAGTGAATCGATGCGGACTCAACGCGGCACATTGGCTATCGCGCCGATGCCAATGATGCGGCGTGTTGGCCTGCGCATCGATGATTTAATTTTTTAGTAATTAAAAGGTCGTGTCCTCAAAGTTAATTAAGTCTTTTTCCCTCACCCTTCAGCCCCCATAACATAAAATTTAACCCTCTTTTAGAAAGCTATATTCATTCTTTCACAAATTGCTCAAGAACAAAAACCCTAGGTGAATTAAATTCAAATTCAAGGCTCAAGATTGCACCGTTAATTTTTCAAAATTCACCAACTAAGGTATGTGAAGTGTTCATCCAAGGGTTCCTTCCACCCATGGAGTCCAATAAACTCTTTTAAAGTTCATATAGAGTGATTTCATGATTTCCATGATTTGAATTAAAGTGTATTCATGATTTACTGCAAGATTCATATAGAGTTAATTGATATGTGTGCTTTATCATGTGAATTCATGTTGAAACTCTTGGAATTGTGTAATTGGAATTGAATCATAATGCCTACATGTTGTGTTAGTATTATGTGTATATATTGTGCCCCACAAGTGTTTGATGAATTATCTATGTGAGTTGAATAGTGCAATTATATCATGTTAGCATATATGCAAGTGTTTGCTTGAATGCCCAAATGAATGAATGATGACTAAGTAGTTAGTTAACATGTATCAAGATTTTGTCATGTTTTTTAAGTTTATGCTATCGAGTACTGGGGGTATTTAATACTCGATAATTTAGTTGTTTGTTTAGAGCCATGGTCAGTCACAGAGTAGAATCAGTCATGTATCGATCAGTAGAATTCAGTCAGTTACAGAACTTAGGAAAACTCAGTGAACTCAGAATTAGTCCAGGTCAGTTCAGTAAAATTAGTTCAGTTCAGTTATACAGTACGACCAGTAACAGTTCAGTCTAGCCTAATACAGTTTAGAATTCAATCCAGTGTCTATTCAGTTGGGAGTAGGATAGCACCAAGTGAACCCAAGATGGGGACTCACCTGCCAGTAGAGGGTGAAATCCTTAGAAGCATTCCTTGCGTTCCAGAACTACGTAGCCAGCATCGGTTGAGCCATCAACCTGCCAGTTGAAGGTACCACCATTCTTGTTCAGAGTACCTACCAGTGAGGATGACTCAGCACTTGTCCTTACCTGTGGCACAGTATTGACACTCTTTCAAATAGGTTACAGGTTGGACCCCAAATCAGTTAGAGAAGGGGCATGTCGGTTGGATGATTACTTCCTACAGTCTCAATTTTAAATTCAGTCTCAGTATAGAACTTAGTTCAGTTTTGCAGATTCAGGACTGTCAGACACAGTCACTTAGCTCAGTACGGGACTCAGTATAGTTCCACAGAATCAAGACTATCAGATACAGTCATTCAGTTACTAGTAATCCAGTATTTAGTGTTATTACGATCTCAGTACAGTTTACATATTTATGCATGTATTCTCATTCAGTCATAGTCATGATATTAAGTTAGTATTGTTCATTCATATGAACTCATGCATTTTAGCCTACCTCACTGAGCATAAGAGTACATTCAAAGTACAGACACATGCTTTTCTTTTGTGCTACGATGTCTTATATCATAGGTTTAGATGCACGGGCTCCCGAGAACCCTTAGCAGTTCAGATTCTCAGTATACAGAGTTAGTGGTGAGTCCTCATAGTTCGAGGACGTGATTATTTATTTCAATATTTCAGTTCATTTTTAGTAGTCGGAGTTAGTTGGGGACTTGTCCCATCAACTCCACAGTTTAGACAGTTTAGAAGCTTTTCAGACTAGAGTATTTTTAGACAATTGTTCAGTTTTCAATATTAATGTTCAGTTTTGGTATTGTGATACCATATTCAGTATTATTTACAGTATTAAACCTTATGGCATATTTTCTGCCTAATTTTCTCATATTTTAGTATTATTATTATTTAGTTATTGCAGCAGGTACCAGTCATGGGTTAGCTTGTGGTCCTTCGAGATTATGAGCATCGTGTAGCGTCCGGGGTACAGACTCGGGACGTTACAGTGATGAAGCAATTGCATCATATACCGAACATTTAAATTTTTAGATGAAAATTATTTGGTTCTTGACCTTGAACCAATAGTGATAGTGGAGCCTTGTTGGCGTGATGCATTTGAATGCCGCTATATTTTAAATGATACATCTCATACCAAATTTTTTTTGAAAGATTTGTTCTCATAATCAGTGATTTAACTAGAATTTGAGGCATAAATTTTTACTAAATCAACCAGCATTATCAACATAATTTATAGTTTGAAATTGTGCTCTTAATTTAATAATTCGAGCAAATACCTTTACAAAAATCAAATTGTAAGTTAATAGAAAAGTACATGTGACCATATCATAGATGCATATATTAAACTATAGAATACTAATTGGCCCACATGGCAGGCAAACGGGCCCATATTCATCCTTTTATATGTTTCCAAAATTTAGGGAATATAATTTCAACCTAAGCTGGTATAATGATCAATTCATTATGAGAACAGGCAGCATAAAAAATTCGTGAAGAACCTATTATTCCTTCAATCTATAATTACATGAATTCTCAATTATTTTTCCATCACATTTGAACCGGAATGGTCAACCATCATGCCAACTGATATTTATTTCAGTAAATTTTTAATTTACTATTGCATACGATTCTGTTATCATGCTCATATTTGTGTATTACAAATAATAGAAAAGCATGGATAATCTTTTACTTAAATATTTATAACCCACATCGGTTGTAGTAATAGAAAGATATAACATCTTTTCATTATTTATAGTCTGAATATAATTTATTTTTGGCAATGTCTTTGAAACTTAATAAGTTTCTTTTGAGACTTACTACCATCCCAATATTAAGAACAATTTCATTCCTCAAGATAGTAACACTTAAGCTCTTTTGGAGCTCTCAATTAATTTTGTGTACTACATATATTTCACACACCATTCATATGGTGAACATCTCTTTCAATGAGAAAATTATATAAGTACGGTCATAATCTTCAAAATATTATATAGGCAAGACTTGTTTCTTGCTTTTACCCTTTGGTAATTCATGATAAATATATCAAAATATTTATGGCATACTACAAGTACGCGATCAATGATCATTTATGTCAAAATAAGTTATTTTTATTTTTCTCAAGCCTTCCATTGAGGTGATATGTGATATTTATCCAACCATGCATGAGCATGTCCTTGTTCATAATTTTTATCTCATTTGGAAACATTCATTTCAAGAATGATCGAGCACCAATGATGCTCATCATAAATTTCATTCTCTTTAAGGAGTGATTTATAATCATATTCCAATGCTTCATAAATTTTCATTAGAAGCTCATTTTCATGCCATGACATTTATTATATTTACATGACAGATCTCAACATTACGTCAAACGGTTAAGTGCACCATCACTTTATATTCTTTTATTTTGATAGAGAATTTATAAAACTTATACCAAATTAGATCGTATGACAATCACGTACCCAGTGACCTTTCATACCATGCCCATTAATGGGAAAAATTAACTTCACCTTTTGAAGGATCATTTGAGAACTCATAATGTTCTTTGAAGAATCGTCTAATTTATATATATATATATATATATATATATAGAGAGAGAGAGAGAGAGAGAGAGAGAGATAGATATAGGTATTGTCTAATATTCAATGTGCATGTTTTGAAATGGCAAAATCGTCCATGCCAACTTATGAACTTATTTGTACTAGTAAAATCCAAGTTTACCATCACATATGAGTTTTACTTAGTAAATATTTGTAAGATCCCGCAAAATCCTAAGCTTTAGTCAGTCCGTTAAAGCTTGAAAAGAGGTCCCAAACTTAGAAATTTTAGCTAAGTGTTTATACATAGAATTATTTTAGCCTTCATAAGTTGACGATCCTATTTTACGACCCTTATGACCTTAAAACGTCGATCCTTGGATTGAATCATGATCAGGTGTGTCAATAGGTCACTCCGAATGATTTTTTGATTTTTCAAACCTCGTTTGAATCTTATTCAGGTGACTAAAATAGTGGGTCGACACATTGCGTTGCCTATCACATCGACAAATAATTTTTTCCCAGCTTTTCGTGCAATTCCATTGAACCAACGCAAACTCGATGCGGCACGTTATCATCGTGTTGATGCCATCGATGCGGTGCGTCGGTACGCATATAGCTGGACATACTTTTCAGTAATTAAATCAACATCCAGAGAGGTATTTGGGACTTCTTACCCACTTTTATTCAGCCCCAAAACACGAGATTAAACCACTCAATAGGCAAAATACTCTCATTATTCACTAAAATCCTCTTAAGAACAAATCCTAGTTTATGAAGTCAACATCAAGATTCAAGAAATTCACCATCAATGTTCACAAATTCAAGTATCAAGGTATGTTAGGTGCTCATCCAAGGGTTTCCTTCCACCCTTGGAGTTTAAGAACCATTTTCAAATTATAAGTTCATTTCTTTCATGAACTTCATGTTGAATTTGATTGTATTCATGATTATGATGTAGTTGGGCTTATAATCCATAATTTATTTGCAAGTTTCTTGAGAAATAAATAGCATGTGTGTGTTGTTATATGGTTTCATGTTAAAAGCCCTTGAATTTGTGAGTTTAGGATTTTGATCATGATGCTTGTATGTTGTAGTATAGTCAGGTGTATAAATTATGCTCCCTAAGTATTTGATGAATTGTTCATGTGAGTTGAGTAAAGAAATCATATCATGTCAGCATGTATACAAGTTCATGCCATGCAAATATTTGCTAAAATGCCTCAATGAATGAATTGTGACAAAGTGTTTAGCTATCATGCTATCAAGATTGTGCTATATTTTACAATATACGCAATCGAGTCCTAGGGGTATTTAATACCTGACAATCTAGCTAGTTACCTAGATTTATAGTAGTTTTAGAATAGTCTCAGTGATGTCACGTATAGCAGTACTCAGTCAGAAAATAGAAATCAGTATATTTAGCCAGTTAACAGAACTTAGTGTATTCAGTCAGTCATCAGAACTTTGTAAACTCAGTCCAGTTCAGATAGACAACACGATCAGTAACAGTTCAATCAAGCCTAGTAAAGTCTAGAAATTAGTTCAGTATCTATTCAGTTGGGAGTAGGAATCAGCACCGAGTGAACCCAAGGATGGGTGCATTCCTGTCAGTAAAGGGTTTGACCCTTAGTAGCAGTTCCTTCATTACAGAACTACGTAGCCAGCGTAGGTTGAGATGTCTTCCTGCTAGTCTAGGGTTAATACATCTCGTACGAGTTTTTCTACCAGCGAGAGTTGATGAAAGGGCTTCCTGTCAGGGAGGGTTAACTCATAGACATTGTTAGTATCCCTTGGCAAGGTGCTAACACCCTTCCAACTAGGGTCACAAGTTGGACCCTAACTCAGTTCATAATTGGGGTATGTTAGTTAGATGAACACTCCCATAGTTTCAGTTTTAGTTTCAAACTCAGTATAAACTCTTAGTTCAGTTTCAAAATCAGGACTGTCAGATATAGTCACCCAGCTCAGTATAGAACTCAGTTTAGTTCTACAAAATCAGGACTGTCAGAAACAGTCACTCAGTTACCAGTAATACAGTATCAATAAACTCATATATCAGTCATTCAATTTATTTTTTAACTTATTATCTAGTGTTAATGAAATCTCAGTTACAGATACGTAGTTATGTATATAGCATTGCATAATCAGTATTTACAGCAGTTTCAGATATACATGTACTCTCATTCAGTTAGGTTCATGCCATTCAGTTAGTTATTGTTCATGCATATGAACTCATGCATTCAGCCTTACCTCACCTAGCATACCAGTACATTCAAAGTACTGACGCATACCTTTCTTTTATGCTATGATGTCTTATCTCATAGGTTTAGATGTACGGGCTCCTAATCATATTCAGTAGCCCAGATCATCAGCAGCAGATTTAGTGGTGAGTCCTCATAGTTCGAGGACAGAGTATTATTTTGGTTTATCAGTAATTCAGTAGTTGGAGTTAGTTGAGGGCTTATTCCATCAACTCCACTTTCAGATAGTTCAGTTAGAGGCTTTTCAGACTAGAGTATTTTAGACAGATGTTTAGTTTACAATATTAATTTTCAGTATTCAGTATTTGATTTCAGTTTTAAACCTTATGGCAATTTTTTGCCTTATTTTTGCATTATACAGTATTATTATTCAATGATTACAGCAAGTACCCATCATGGGTTAGCTTGTGGTCCTTCAGGATTATGAGCACCGTGTGACGTTCAGGGTGCAGACTCGGGGCGTTACAATATTAGATTTACTAGAACATAAATAATTTTTCAAATTTTCTATTTTGGAGTATATTTTATAATCTCTTCTCAATTGTTCTACCTCTTATGGAGGTGTTAATCCATTCACATTCACCCCAGCTAATGGATCTGTAGTTTTAATAATAAATTTCTCATTCATCAGGAATAAAATATAATGATGTCATAGGTTAGAATTTCTTTCAAGATATCGCTCCTTCATGAGAAAATTGAGGCATACATATAATGTAACGAAAGGTTTGTCCTTTCTACACCTATATTCATATTCACAAATTCAATCATATGTCTTCTTTCAGACATATTATGCACTGCTACCACATTTACTTCAGAGAATGAAGCATATTCAATGAAAAATATTTCATAACTTTCACCAAAATTTTGACTTAGTCATCATTATATCATCAATATGGTGCATTGAGATTCAAACTCAACACCTTATTCATATAAAGGCGTCTTAGGCCAAAAATCAATGGGACTCTTAACCCAATATCTTACCCTCTTAATGGCATGAGATTTTAATCCATCATGACACCCTCGACTAATAACATATTAGGCCAAAGTATAATAAACTCAAACTTGAGCCTATAACAATATCACCACTTTATGATTATCAATGTTCTTTTCAAACTTAATTAAAGAACATGAGTTAATAATATACTTATCTTATCATAAATAGTAGGAAGGTGAAATCTAATTCATGATGATTGCATAGTTTTTACAGTCTTGCCTTCTCCACCTTTCGATCTAATTTATTTTTCTTAGCCTTTAAATTTTGAGACGGTAGAGTCTCGTGCTGATAACATGCTATATAAATAACGATAAAACATCAATATCAAACTTTAAAGAAAGGAGAGAACTTTAGGAAATTTTAGTAATGCTTTTGGTTTACTACTTTGATATGTATCTATAAAATGTACAAAAGGTGGCTATTTATAGACCACCAAACTTAGTTTTAAGGTTTCCAAACTTGACTTCAAGTTGGCAAGTTGACAGTTTAACCAACTATTTAGGTATTTAAATCCAAATTAAACAAGTAATGTTTTATCTTCAAATCCAACTTGACTATTAACTGTTATCTCTAATAAATGACATTTCACACATATACATGTCACATGACATCCATATTATATAATATATTTTTTTTTGTCGTTCAATTTGTTGGGAATTTATCAAAACATCCACAATTTCTCTTCATTGAAATCACTTTAGGTAATATCTATTACTTCGTATATTAAATCAGTTGTTCTCTTTTTACTTAAGAATAAGTAACTATTGTAATCTTACAAGTGGGATCTGGGAAGGATGGTATATACGCAATTTTTGTTGGATTTAATTGGTGTGAATGAAAAATGGAGGAACACAACCCTTCGAGGAATAGACACACTGTCTTAGAAAGGGGTGACTGTTCGGCCGAATATGACTATTCAGAAAAGACACGTTTCGAAATGGACAGACATGACAGTTCCAAAATAATACACTCTTCATGAACCATTTCTTCCTTTCTGAAGGGGCATTTTATGGCTATAAATACCTTAACTTTTTTCTCCAGGTAGTAAGAAAAATTTTTGCATTAAAACCACTCTTCTACTTCTAAAAACTCTGTGTGATCATCTACCATTGAGTGTGTTCGGAGAATCAGAAGGTTTGAGGTACCTCTGCATTCTGATTATGATTCATTTTATTTTGGGAGGAATTCCGCAACCTCGGGTACTTAAGGGGAATTAATTCCTTAAGGAAACTCCGTGAAATCAGGGGACTTAGTTCTATTTCTTCTTTATCTTATTTCTTTAAATAACATACCTCTTTAACAGTTCTTGAAGAACTTGTGTTGAAGGTGTTAAAAACTTCATAGGTGTTCTTGATATAGTCTTGAACTTGGGTTGAAATGTTTGTCCAAAATACAGATTGTGTACTCAAAAACAACAACCTTAAGGAATTAATTTTTTGTAATCTGTATTGTTTGATTTCTGGAGATTAAAGCTTTATTCTTTCAATTCTGTTTGAACTTAACAAGTGATTTGAAGAAATAAAAACTTTATTACGAGTTAAGGGTCATTTAGTTAACGATTAAAGACATAAAAACTTCATCGTTAAACTAAAAACAAGTAGTGGTTAAAAGTTGCTACGAACTTGTAATTAGTATATTTTATATCAAAGTTGAACATCTTTTTGTGACAGAAAAAATTACTACAGACGGTCATGTAACTAAAGGTCTGACAAGTGTGGCAGCAACGAGTGTTGCTACAACCAGTCACACAATTACACCACCCGCTATGGCTCTAGCGGAAGAGCCTAAAAAAAATTTTGGAATTAATTTTAAGCGGTGGCAACAGAAGATGTTCTTCTATCTAACAACCTTATGTCTTCAAAGATTTATATCAGAAGATGCTCCAGAATTGCCCGAACAAACTTCGAACAAGGAGCGATTTGTTGTAATACAAGCATGGAAATATTCTGACTTCCTATGTAGGAATTATATCCTAAGTGGCCTCCAAGATGACTTATACAACATTTACAGTGGAATAAATACATCTAAAGAATTGTGGAATGCACTGGAAAATAAATATAAGAATGAGGATGCGAGAACTAAGAAGTTCTTTGTTGCACGATTCCTTGAGTACAAACTGATTGATAGCAAGACTGTTGTTTCTCAAGTATAGGAATTGCAAGTCATCATCCATAATCTCCTTGCTGAAGGTATGAGTTTAGTGAATACCTTATTTGAACATGTTAAAAATATTTTTAATGCTCACATGAACTATGTTGAAGGTTTGGTTGTGAACAAGGCATTTCAAGTTGCTACAATAATAGAGAAGTTGATATCTTTGTGGAAGGACTTTAAAAATTACTTGAAACACAAATGAAAGGAGATGACAGTCGAAGACCTCATTGTGAGGTTGCGCATAAAGAAAGACAATAAAGCCATATAGAGGAGGTTGAAAGAAAATTCTGCAATAAGTGGAGCTAACATTATAGAAAACGACTCCAATAACTCAAAGAAGCGAAAGAGCTGGATTGATTCTGGTGCCACCCACCATACTTGTGCAAATAAAGAGTTGTTTGTTGCATTTGCTCTGGCTCAAGGGGAAGAGAAGATCTATATGGCAAACTCTGCAACTGCAAAAGTTGAAGGGACAGGAAAAATCTTCTTGAAAATGACGTTAGGATAAGTATTGACTCTCAACAATGTCCTTTATGTACCGGAGATAAGAAAAAACGTGATTTCCATATCACTTTTTGACAAAAATGGATTCAAATGTGTATTTGTTTTGGGGAAAATTGTAATTAACAAAGGGAGAGTGTACGTAGGAAATGGCTACCTCACTGACGGCCTATTTAAGATGAATGTAATGACATTAGAAATTAATAAAAGTTTTATTTCTTCTTACTTGATTAAGTCTAATGAATTATGGCATGAACGATTAGGACATGTCAATGATAAAACATTGCGAAAACTGATAAACTTAGAAGCTTTGCCAAACTTTGAGTGCAATAAATTAAAATGTCAAATGTGTGTGGAATCAAAGTATGCTAAGCATCCGTATAAGTTTGTTGAAAGGAATTCCAATTTCTTAGACTTAATCCACACTGACATTTGTGATAGAAGTCAACACTATCTCGTGGTGGAAAAAAATATTTTATAAATTTTATTGACAATTTCACTAAGTATTGTTATGTCTATTTGCGAAACAATAAGGATGAAGCAATAGATGCGTTTAGGCAATATAAAACAGAAGTTGAAAATCAGTTAGAAAAGAAGATCAAAACAATAAGAAATAGTAGGGGTAGAGAATATGAATCTCCATTTGCACAAATATATATAGAGAATGGAATTGTCTATCAAACTACGGTCCCGTATTCACCTCAATCTAATGGAATTGCAGAAAGAAAAAATCAAATCTTAAAGGAAATGATGAATGTCTTACTAATAAGTTCAGGTTTACCGTAAAACTTGTGGAGGGAAGTTATCCTTACAGCTAACCAAATACTCAATAGAGTGCCCCATAGAAAGACATAATCAATTTCACATAAAAAATAAAAAGAAAGGAAACCCAACTTGAAATATTTTAAAGTGTGGGGGTGCCTAGCGAAAGTCCAAGTTCCTATGCCTAAAAGGATGAAAATAAGACCTAAGATAGTGAACTGTGTGTTCATAGGATATGCTAAAAGTAGTAAAGTAAGTTGATTTTTGGTTCATAAATCCAAACATATGGATATCAATGAAAATACGGTAATTGAATCAGATAATGCTGAGTTCTTTGAACATATTTATTCGTATAAAATTAAACATGAAAAGTCTAGTGGAGGGTCTAAACAACCTCAAGATGAACCAAGTGAGGATGTACATAATAATGAGAATCCAAGATGTAGAACACGTCAAAGAGCGTCAACTTCGTTTGAATTGAATTTTATAATATTTCTCTTAAAAAATGAGTCTCAAATATTTAAAGAAGTGATGTCGTCTTCAGACTCATCCTTTTAAAAAGAGGCAGTTAATAGTGAGATTGAAT
Organism: Capsicum annuum; assembly: GCF_002878395.1. Taxonomy (NCBI): domain Eukaryota; kingdom Viridiplantae; phylum Streptophyta; class Magnoliopsida; order Solanales; family Solanaceae; genus Capsicum; species Capsicum annuum. The sequence continues at coordinate 3,492,746 of NW_025820303.1, forward strand.
CAATCTTGAGCAACCATACGTAGGATTTAGTTGATCTTCCTCCAGAAAATAAACCTTTAGGTTCTAAATGGATCTTCAAAAGGAAAATGAAAGCGGATGGTACTATTGACAAATACAAAACAAGACTTGTAGTAAAAGGCTTCAAACAAAAAAAAGGTCTTGATTACTTTAATACATACTCATCTGTAACAAGGATAACAATAATTCAGATGTTAATTGCCTTGGCGGCAGTATATGGTCTTGAAATCTATCAAATAGATATGAAAACAATATTCCTAAATGGAGAATTCAAAAAAGATATTACATGGAACAACCCGAAGAGTTTTTGGTTCCTGGTAAAGAAAAAAAGGTGTACAAACTTGTTAAGTCACTTTATGGACTAAAACAAGCACCTAAACAGTGGCATGCAAAGTTTGACCAAACTATGTTGGAAAATGGGTTTAAAATAAACGAATGTGATAAATGTGTTTACATTAAAGACACTCAAAATCACAAGGTTATTGTTTGTTTGTATGTGGATCATATGTTGATCATCAGTAGAGACATTTTTTATATAAATGCTACGAAATGAATGCTTGAGAGCAAGTTTGATATGAAAGACCTTAGAGTTGCGGATGTGATCTTAGGAATACTAATCCATAAAACTCCACAGGGTTTAGCGTTGTCACAGTCTCATTACATTGAAAAGGTACTTGACAAATTCATGTATTTGGAATTTTGTATTGCCAAGACTCCATTAGACGTGAGCTTTGCACTTCAAAAGAATCAAGATGAAAGTGACTCACAGTTGGACTATCTAAGAATGTTGGAATGTTTAATGTATATCATGAATTGTACATGGTCAGACATAGCATGTGCTATTATTAAGTTGAGTCAGTACATGAGTAATCCCAATAAAACTCATTGGATGGCAATGAAAAAAGTTTTGAGATATCTTAAATATACTCAAGACTATGCTTTGCATTATAATAAATATCCTGCGGTAATTGAAAGATATAGTGATACAAATAAGATCATCAGATTGAATAAAGTAAAATCCATGAGTGGATATGTATTTACTATAGGTGGAGGAGCAGTCTCCTGAAAATCATCCAAACAGACATGTATTGCTCGCTCCACAATAGAATCTGAGTTTTTTGCATTAGATAAAGATGATAAAGAAGCAGAATGGCTCTGGAATGTCTTGGAAGATAAGGATTATTGTCCCAAAACATTGCCACTAGTATGTATACGTATACACTGTGATAGTCAAGCGGCAATAGGTAGGGTAGGGAGCATAATGTACAACAATAAATCTTGTCACATAAGACAGAGACATAATATCGTTAGAGAACTTTTCTCTAGTGAAATTATCACTGTTGATTATGTGAAGTCAAAGAATAATGTGTCAAATCTACTTATAAAAGGCCTATCTAGAGAAGAGTTGAGAGAACATACAAAGGAATGGATTTACGTCCTAGGACAAGTCACCATGGTGGCAACTCTACCTAGTAGACTGGAGATCACAAGAGTTACATTCAAGGAGATCAAATAAAGTTTTGTCTGACAGGTTTAACATTGTCAATATACCCAACCCATTTTCATGATGTAGATAATGTTTAGTAAATAAGGATAAGACTTATAGTTTGAAGTCTATTAATGATTATCTAAATTTGACAGATTTGATCAAATAGTTTAATCTATAGGATTGAACATTTAGAAATTACCTATGTAAGGGTAAAGTGGAAGCTGCTTCAAGGAGAATGTTAGTAAAGGCCTATTCTCTAAACAATCATGAAACCAGGACGTGTTCATGGCTGAATGAGCAAAACAGTGAGAACCATAAATGGTAAAAGGCTGGTTATGTGACATGTGTTGTCTAGGTATACATTAAAGCTCAATGGTTTAAAGATATCAAATCTATCGATTGACCGAGTGCATTCGATGCATGTTCATTACGAAAAGTTCAAAGGAAAATTCACTTATCCAGATGCAATCAGTCTTTGCTTGTTGATCACATACTTGTCCATAAAATTTTATAAAGAGTAGTCATTTTTCATTCATGTGGGGGATTGTTGGGTTCAATTGGTGTGAATGAAAAATAGAGAGACACAATCCTTCGAGAAAAAGACACACTGTTTCAGAAAAGGGGTGATTGTTCGGTCGGATGTGACTGTTCAGAAAATACATGTTGTTTCAAAATGGACAGACATGACTGTTCCAAAATGATACACCCTTCCATGAACCATTGCTTCCTTTTCGAAGGGGCATTTGATGGCTATAAATACCTGAACTTTTTTTCTCAGGTAGTAAAAAAAAATTTTGCATTAAAATCACTCTTCTACTTCTAAAAAACTCCGTGTGATCATCTATCGTTGAGTGTGTTCGAAATCAGAAGGTTTGAGGTACCGCTACATTCTGATTGTGAGCCATTTTATCTTGGGAGAAAAAATTCCGTAACCTCGGGTACTTGAGGGAAATTAATTTCTTAAGGACACTCCGTGAAATCGGGGGACTTGGTTCTATTTCTTTAAATAACATACTTCTTTGATAGTTCTTGAAGAACTTGCATTGAAACTTCATAGGTGTTCTTGATATAGTCTTTAACTTGTGTTGAAGTGTTTGTGCAAACATACAGATTGTGTACCCGAAAACAATAATTTTATATCTACCTTTATAAAGTAGAGTGGTTGTTATCGATAGACCTTCGACTCAAGTTAAGCATATAAAAGACAAGTATAAAAAGAAATGCAGTAGTGAAGAAATCATGTTCTAAACAAAGGAGAAGAGAATAGTGGCAACAATAAATAATACGGTAATCGAAGCAAAGCAAAAAATAGATAATTACAATTAAATCAAAAATAATTTATATAGTAGAAGAGTAATAATAACATTAATATTGGTAAGGGATACTATAACAACATTAGACTACTTACTGAAGTTCTATTGTACCCTGAACGACGACCCCCATATTCTCTTATATATCTAGGGTCATGTTCTAGGTAAGCTGTAGGTGAGTCATATCCTATCTAATCACCTCTCCCGAATTTTTTTTGGCCTATATCTACCTCTCAACATAATTATCACAATCAACATCTCACGCCTCCTCACTGGCGCATATACTCCTCTTCATGTGTCTGAATCACCTCAGTTTCGTCTCTCTTATCTTGTCCATCATGGAGGTCACTCTCACTTTATCCTGAATATCTTCATTCCTAATCTTATTTCTGTATTATGCCCACACATCCATCTCAACATCCTCATTTATTCTATAATTATGATATTTTTAACACGTAAATTTTTGTACAGCAAATACTTTTTCTGATACAACATAGTAGGTCTGATAACTACTCCCTCTGTTTATTCTTATTTGTCCACTTTAGACTTTCAATGCCTCTTAAGAAACAAGCATTACTATGAATATTTTACCAAAATGCATATATTTATTTATGTGTACTCTTAGGACTTAAAGAAATAATTTGGGAAATAAGTAATTAATGTTGATAGTAAAGTGTGAAAAATATATATTTTTCTCTTAATATGCTAAAACGACAAGTAGAAGTAAAAATGCACTTTTAATATAATAAATAAGTAAAAGTGAGCGGATGGACATTATAAAACTTAAAAGTGTTGGTTACATATTTTTATCACACATCGTATGCATGTGGGCCTCAATTTCATTCCAGTGTTGGTTACATATTTTTATCACACATCGTATGCATGTGGGCCTCAATTTAATTCCTGCCGCCCCATTACAAATGTAACATCACCCGTGGTCAATCTTCTCATTTCCTTAGATTTTGATCCAAGATAGTTGAAACTTTTCTTTTGGAGATGATTTGTGTATCCATGATTATGATTATTTCGTACTAATTTTCAAAATCCTATTCGGAGGCATTGTGTACTTACAACCTTTATGATAAGCAAGTGAATGTGACCGGTAAGTAGTGAATGGTTCGTCAAGTCATTTTTCGCCTCAATTTTCTAAATAGGAATAGGGATAGTTTCCGAATTCGGGTAAGAAAATCCTCACCTTTATAGCTATCACATGAGTTACATTACTGAACTTACACTTCAAATACTTTGTCTTAATCCTGCTCAACTTAAACCTTTTAAATTTAAAGTCTGACTCTGAACCTCCAACCTATTGATAGTTTTATCACGTGTCTTATCAATTAAAATTTTGTCATCTACAACTAACATATATCATGACACTTTCCTTTAAATATGTTCTATCAACTTATTCATCATTATATTTATTTAGTTAAATAATTTGTCGAAGTGGTGTCACGGAAGGCAAATAATCCGCTTTCTCTAATTAAGAGTAAAAAATCTCAATTATTATGTCACATCTATCAAGATGATTTTCATACTTATACTCTGTCAGTTTGCTTTTATAATTTGTCACTATTTTTCTAATTAAATTTTTATTTTTATTTTTATTGGTCACTTTTGAGATATCAAAAAGAGATAAAAAAAAAAAAATCCTATTTTACTCTTAGCATTCTTCAAACCATTTTCAAGATATATTACTCTAAACATCAATTAATAGGGATAGTATAGTAAATTAATCATATCAATAATTATTTTATTAATGGGTATGTCAGATCAAAAAGTGACAAGTAAGAGCAAACGAATGAAGTATCTTCATTTATTTATACGTTATAATTTCAGCAGCTTAAAAATTCTACCCACATAAAAGAAATTAGAAAACTAATCACTTTTTTTAAGTTCGTAAGAGGGAAAAAAGTTTGAACTATGCCTAAATTTTAAATTTGTTGTAACACGCCTCAACTTTGCGGGGGTCCTATGACCCCCCCCCCCCCCCCTCCTCCAATTTATCTTTTACTGTATTTTTGTGGCATATATTTGCTTAGCTGGACCACTTCAGACTCATACACACCCAATGTGCGTCACGTTGTAATTCAACTGGTAAATATATGCTACAGAAATACAATAAAAACTAATCCAAAGGGTCATAGAAACCGTACAAGGTTAAGACGTATTACAACAAATTTCGCCAAAATTTAAATATATTTGAAACCTTTCTCCCTTCTTAAAAATAACCACCTGAATTATATATTTACTGTTAAGCTGATTATTCTCTAGACTCAAATTGTCACTCATTTTATATTGATTAATCACTAAAGTCATATATTTTTATTTTTTTTCTTTTAAAAATCTCCCAACTTCATCTAATTAGCGTTATGATCATTTTATTGGAAATACTCCCTCCCTTCCAAATTATGCGTCCCAAATTTCCTAATTTAATTTCTCATTTTACTTGTCTTTTTTCATTAATCAAGAAGAGACAAAAAAAATTTCATGTTTTATCCTTTGCATTAATTACTTTTTCTTCAAATTAAAATGTAAACGTCATTTAATTGGGGTACAATGGTAAACTAGACATATTATTAATTATTTTTCTTAATCAATGTATCATCTCAATTTGGGACGGATAATTTGAGACGGAGGGAGTAGTACTTTCATAAATATTTTATGATGATTGCTATATACTTTTCCAAAAAAAATATTAAAATTTGGACAGTGAAGTTGATTTGGACAATTAAGAGTGTGTTATTTTGAGATGGGTGGAGATCATCAAATATATGTTTGTTTGAAAAAAAAAAAAAGAATTGAGAAATATAAATAGATATAATTTAAAATATAATGTAAATAGTTTATGTAATTACATAACATAATTATAGTAAATGTATCTGACAAAAGACCAACTTCAGGCATGTATAAACTTAGCTATATCAGGTGTATCAAAAGGCATGTCGTATCAATTAAAAATCGTGTGAATTGTATCGATGCATAGTGTATCAAGGTTGATAGCGATGTTTTATAAATACAATATTGACATTTCACATTTTTTGAAATTATAGCTACATTTCATAAATACATTGTAAATATATGTTACATCAGGTAATTTTTCTTAAAAGTTAACATCATCTCTTATATTATGGCTGTCAAGTGGGCCGGGACGGGCCAACCCGGAACCGGCTCGTATTATTTAACCGGGTTGAGGGCCGGGCCTGGCTCGGGTTGGGGTCTAAGTGGGCCGGGCCAGACCCACACAATAAAAAAATCAAAACCCACCCTAACCCGGCTCACTTAACCCAATCCGGTCAAACCCACCTAAACCTAGTCAAACCCGGTCAAAAATATAAAAAAAAAAAACTTTTTTTCAATATACATTATATATACCCACCTATATACATAATAAATACATTAAACAATATATATACACTATATATATAGTATATACTACATTAGAATTTAAAAAATATATACACAATTACACATATATACGCACCATCCAAATATATATGTACTACTTTAAACTTTAAAGTTTAAATAAAATATATATATATATATATATATATATATATATATATATATATATATATATATAATTATATGTATACGTTAAATATACACGTCTATAGAAGATCTATTCACATATATACACTCTAATCTATGTATATGTAATACTTTAAATGAAATATACTATAATATATAAACATTACAATATATATTTGTATAGTTATATACTAATTTATAAAACATATACACATGTATATGTTAAATATACATGTCTATAGAAGATCTATTCACATATATACACTCTATTCTATGTATATGTAATACTTTAAATCAAATATACTATAATATATATACATTACAATATATATTTGTATAGTTATATACTAATTTATGAAACATATACACATGTATACGTTAAATATACACGTCTATAGAAGATCTATTCACATATATACACTCTATTCTATGTATATGTAATACTTTAAATGAGATATACTACAATATATATACATTACAATATATATTTGTATAGTTATATACTAATTTATAAAATATATACACATGTATACGTTAAATATACACGTCTATAGAAGATCCATTCACACATATATACACATATATACGTTATAACTATTAACACTTTATTTCACTCATTATTTTATGGTAGAATGTGACAATTAATTCTTGTAACATCTATCATTATTCTACCTCATTACTCTTGTAACTCTTATAATATTTGTAACTTATAGACCATTCATGTACCATTTTACTACACCACATTCTTTCTATTCAATACAAGGATGAATACCTCACCTATAAATAGAGGTGGTCTTGCATGTTATTGTAACTACAAGAAAATATAATAAGTGTGAAAAAGATTATAGTGTGTAGTACGAAAAAAGAGAGTTGAGACAGAGAAAATACTCCAAGTCTGCAACTATATTCATTATACAAAAGAGAGTAATTATATTAGTGAAAGAAAGAGTTGAGACAAAGAAAATATTTTAAATCTTTAACTATATTCACTATACAAAGAAAGTAAATATATGTTGAAGTAAGGTGTTCTTATGGTGGAGCTTTGGACTCTTCAATTAATCTGGAGTTGTTTGAGTTGTACACCGTTGATGGACTGGTCTATCCTGGAGGGGACAAGTCATGAGACATACTGCTGGATCGGTGTATATTATGCAGCAGTGAACATGAATCTCCTTAAAGAGGACGAGATATCCGCGCTTCAACTAAGAAGAAGATGATCTTATTTTCTTCATTTTTTGTTCATTTTATTTTAACTGTAACTATTATTGTATTTGTGGTATATCACACCAACAATTTTAAGGAGATTCATATTTTGTTACAGTTTAAAAAAATCACGGATATCAAGATGAGATATCTCAAAAAATGAATGGCAAGAGATAGCCACGTAAAGTATCTTTCTATTATATTCCTTAACTCAAGCAGAAGAAAGATAAAATCTTTTCTACTTGTTATGGAGGAAAGGTAAAAAGTTACCTATTATTTTTCATGAATAAAATGATACTTTTCATGAAAATTTATTTTCTTAAAGACTTAAAATAGTGGGCTTGAATCTTCTTAAAGAGAGCGAGATATTCACGCCTCAGCCAAGAAGAAGATGATCTTATCTTCTTCATTTTTTATTCATTTTATTTCAACTGTAATAATTATTGTAATTTATGATATATTACACCAACATACCGTGAAATTAGAAACCTAAGGTAGGTGCCCTATAAAGCCTCTGACAAATGTTTCCTCGTTTGACTTTGATTGTGTGACACAAAATTTCTAACTAATAATAAGTGTGGATAAGCAGGCAGCAGGTCGACATGTCTGCTAATGTTGCTTGCTTCAACTGCTTCTATGTAATTTTACTATACCATCTCTAATTAATTATTATAAGTCATTTATGTAAGTAAAATAGAAATTTATAACATGTCTGTTTTAGCTGCTGCAATCGTAATTTTACTATATCATCCCTAATTAATTATTATTAGTCATCAAAGTATTTAAAAAAGTAATAATATTTAAGTAAAAAAGGACAAGATAGACATAAATGATAAATTAACTTCTTCAGCTGCTTCAATCGTGATTTTACTATATTACCCCTAATTAATTATTATAAGTCATTTACTTATTAAAAAATTTAATATTTAATAAAAAGGTACAAAAATTTTATTAACTCTTAATTTTTTAAATTAACTTGACGTCTTATATGAGACACACTTAAATTTCTTTTACGAGTAATTTTTATAGTAATTTTCTTATGTCATTTCTAATTAGTTATTATAAGTCATTTAACACGTGTCTGCTTCGTTGCTTCAATCGTGATTTTACTATATCACCCCTAATTAATTATTATGGCGATCTAACCATTGTGCCACTTTAGTTGGAATAGGAAAAAAAATATTATAAATCACAATAATTAAGAACTTAAAATATTTCAAGTATCTAGGGTTTATGATTCAAGTCAATGGGGAGATTAACGAGGATGTCACGCATCATATTGGGGCAGGGGGTTGAAATGGAGGCTCACTTCAGGAGTTCTTTGTGATAAGAAGGTCCCCCGAAGCTTAAGGGTAAGTTCTACAGAGTGGTAGTCCGACTGGCTATGTTGTACGAAGCAAAGTGTTAGGCAGTTAAGAACTCCCACATTCAAAAGTTAAAGGTGGCGGAGATGAGGATGTTGTGTTGGATGTGTGGTCATACCAGGAAAGATAGGGTGAGGAATGAGATTATTTGGGAGAAAGTGGGAGTGGCTTCAATGGAGGACAAAATGCGAGAAGTGAGGTTACGTTAGTTCGAACAAGCGATGAAGAAGGGTCTGATGCTCCAGTGTGGAGGTGTGAGACACTATCTATGGATGATTTTAGGCGGGGCAGGGGTAGGCCGAAGAAATATTGGAGGGAGGTGATTAGGTATTATATGGAGCAGTTACAGCTTACGGAGGATATGACCCTTAATAGGAAGGTGTGGAGGATGCGGATTAGAGTAGAGGGTTAGGGTGTGAGAGGGCGTCGGTCGCTGTAGGGGTGTTCCTTATTTGTGTCTGAAGTTTCTTGTTCGTGGGTTGTGTGTTATATATGATTTCGGATATATAGTTTAGTAGTATCTTGTGGCTAGTGGTAGTTTATATTTGAATGTATAAGTTTATATGTATTTATGTTTTGTTGCTATACTGTTATTGGTTCTAAGCTGGGGGTCTATTGGAAACAACCTCTCTACTTCTCTTGAGGTAGTGGTATAGTCTGCGTACACTCTACCCTCCTCAGACCCCACTAGGTGAGAATACAATGGGTATGTTGTTATTGTTGTTGTTGTAATTGACTATCAATGTCATAAAAGGTTAGATAAGAAGAGTAATATATATTATTTAAAAATTTCATAATATGTATTATAAATTAAATAGTTAACAACTTTAAATCTAAAAAAAATAATCTCTTATATATTTAAAAAATACGTAAAAAATATTATAAATCACAATACTTAACAACTTAAAGATATAAAATATTTGGTTAACTCTCAAAGTTACATCAGTGTCACTTAAATTGGAATATAAGAAAAAATATTATAATAAATCACAATAACTAAAAACTTCAATTATTTTAAAAATATAATTGACTATCAATGCCATAAAAGTTTGGACAAGGAGAGTAGCATATAGTATTTGAAACTTACATAAAAATATTATAAATTACAATAGTTACCAATTTAAAATATCTAAAAAATATATTAAAAATATAATTAATTATCTAAATTTTATTCGCGTCACATAAATTGAATAAAAAAAAAACATATATTAGGCCCATGCAGTGATACAAATAAACAACATTTTATTTTATTTTATTTTTTAAAAGAGAAAGTAAAAGAAAATGAACATTTAAGTTAATTTACTCATATGATATCTTCCTTTAAGGAAGAAAATATATACTCATCTATTTGTTTGTTGCTCAAGTCAAATGGATTCCTATTCAGCTTCGTTGACTTTTTTATAATAGAATAAAAGAACAGAAGCATAATCCGAGGTCAACTTCAATTATTGTTATTGAAGACTCTGAAGCAAAACTAATGACTTTTGAGGGAAATGATTATGCTTCACTAAAAATGGTGAAAAATGTTTTCTTGATTATTTTCCTTTTCACATGCTATTTTTGCTCCTTATCATTCATTAAATTTCAAATAGTACCTCACTAAACCTCAAAGTTGATTAGATTACCATTTTAAGATGCAAAGACAACTCCATCCACCTAATTAAGGCATGCAAATTGCTTCCGATGTCCACTTTCAATTGTCCCCGACTTCTTAGAATTGCTTAAACTCTAACCAACATTTTAAAAAATATTTTTTTATTATATTAATATTAAAAAGGATTGCAATTTATAATATTTTTCATGTAGTTTTCAATTATTTAAAATTTAAATTTAACGTATTAAATTAATTTAATTAAATTTTAATAATTGATCAAATTAACTCTATTTTTGAACAGTAATGACTTAACGTAACCGGTGGGAGTACTTCTAAAGAATTTGCCATTTTGACTCGTAAAAGCCCTATGCTTTTTCCTCGAACAACTAAAGATTGATCCAAGGTTGAGCACCAAAAAATACTAATTTTGTAGCACACACTTTTACCTTCTTTTTTATAGTTCTTTTATGCGTGTACCTCGACTATCTTATCATATGCTACCTTCTACAAATAAAATATCGTTATGCTACCTTCTACGTATAAAATATCATATAACTCTGTTCACCAAAATTAATATTAAAATTTTATTTTTTTTTCTCCTTTCGTGGGGCTTTCTTATTTATATATTTCTTGATGTTTTTCAGTCTCTGTGTGTGTTGGATAGGGGATGTTGTGTAGACAAAAGGGTTGGTTATATGTCCTGGAGGATGTGGTGGTTTGCAAATACTAGTATATTCAAAGAGGTGATGTATAGATATTAGATCATAGCAATTAGCACCATTACAAGGTACACAAAAAGAAGCAATCCACAAGAATGACATCGTATAGCAAACCAAAAATTAATTTATGAAATCATCAAATTACACACAGAACGGATTTGGAGAAAGAGGATATAACAAAATAGGTCACAACACGTCACGTCGTCTGGTTGGGAAATTATTATCCCGGGATAACTAATACCGGGATTAGTTATCCCGGGATTACTCGGAATAACTTATCCCACCATGTATATGGAATAAGTTATCCCATCACGGAAAATGGTGAGACAAGTTATCCCGGGTTGGATTAATCCCTCCAACCAAACAAGGGATTAAGTGATATTTTATTTTATCTTATCCCAAAATAACTTATCCCTTGAATTTTTTATACCTCAAACCAAACGACCCAAAGCCATAGCCTATATAAGATGCTAAAAAGTAAAAACAGATCACACAGCTTTGGCCAACACATAACACAGCCACCATCACAAACAGTAGAGAGACTTAACAAAAAGATCTGCACCAGCAGAGTACTGCAACAGTGTATACTTGCATTTGTAGGACCAAACATAGACAACAATAGAGTTGACAAGTCTCTGAACCAACATTTAAGTACAGCTATTTAAGAAACTTAAACCCCATCGGATAAAGCTTACCTATACAGTCTTATATGACAACGAAATGACAACTACCTTCTTTAGAAACATCTATAAGTTCTTTCTAACCAGCAAGGCGATATGTGAGGACATCTCTCACTACTACTTGTTTATTACGCCATGCAGGATCCTCCAACCTCTACATCTACATGGTAACGTAAAAACCAAACTGAGAAAACTATAGGCAATTGATCTCCACCTCATGAAGGCAGATTGTGTAGACCCTTCCCTCTCGGAAATGTGCACAAATTTTTCGGCTACTTGCTATGCATTTGCATAATCTCCTTGCTAGTACCAAACAGGAACATCTTGCTTCAGCATGTTATCATATGAAATCGAAGAAAAACTTTCAGAGTAATCGGTGGATTGCACATTGGATGGAGATCCAAACATGAAATTGAAGTTGTCATTAGGGCCTGCATTGAATGGTGAGGTTAAAACCTTGCTCTGATCATACCGATCTCCTTGCACGAAAATAGAATGATTAGCAGAAATGTTGTTGTCCCCGAAGATACTTCCCTCCAACACAATCCCATGGCTTTGTAGGAAATTGTTCTGTTGAACACTAGTTAATTGATGAGGCTGCTCCTTGGACATGACAACGTTCCCCGCCATAGAGCTTTTATTTCCTTCTACATTACTCTCATAGAATGACATAAGATCGTTGATCACCGTCTGCCCATCTTTAGGAACCTCAAACCCTGATGGATCAAAGGAGGGTTGAGCTGGGTTAACCGGCAGCTGAGCCTGCTTTGGCTGGACACACTGTTGAGCGAAGATAACTGGCTTGACTTCATCAATGTGAAAGTTTGAAACACCAAATTGGGAAGTATTTCTGAAAGAGCAAGTTAATTGATGATTGTCTCTGGTGGATCTGTCCGGAAAACCATGGCGAAGCTCACTGTGCGGACATTGAAGACACTCACAAGTATATATCTTCTGATCCATCATAAAAGACAAGTCATCAGCCGGCTTCCTCTTGTGAGTGAAATCTAAGTTGGCAATAAGTTCATCCTTGATTGGATGAGATTGTTGTTGCAGAGGCAGAGCCTTGAACATCTCAACATCAACATTCAGCAAACTGAGATGTTTTGGTTTTTGCTCTTGAACATCAAAGGTGGGGTCATCAACAGCACCTTCAACATCATACTCACTGCTATCATTCATACTGAGAGTTCCACTACCAGCAGCTGAGGACAAAGGTGGACAACGATCAGGATAAAGTTCTCGAGCCAAAACTTCTTCCTGATTGATGATGACAAGCCAAGTTGCACTTTCCTTCGCTGTCATCTTGTCCTGCAGGCACTTTGATTGCCTTACCAGCTTGCGAATCTTAGCGATATCAGGGGACATGTGCTTGATCACCGCTGTAAGGACTCCAACCTTCCATGCCTTCTTCAGATCATGAGGCTTCTTATAAGGTGGAGGACCTTGATCCTTAGGCAGTCCCAGTTGAGGCCACCAATCCTCCTGTCCATTTGGCCACCATGGAGGTGAAATGCCTTTTTCCAAAGGAAATCGCCTCTGTGGAGGATCACAATGTTGCATTAAAGCTGACAATAAAGAACCAAGAGTGGTATCTTGAAGCTCCTGCAAGGTGTGAGGGGTAGGACCAGTCGGATTAGATCCCTCATTCTTGCCAGGGATGGCATTATCAGCTTGGTACTTTGCAATGGCAGCAGGTCCATTGCGATCAAACCTCACTTTGTCCTTCCACCACTCCCTGAGATTATCAGATGCCCCAGTCACCGGTTTTCCTTTCTCGGGGATAATTCCATAAACAAAACCCTGAGCTTTACATACTTCCATCATCTTCAACATGTACTTCAAGATCCCATCTTGCGCCCTCGACATCTTCTTCCTCCTTGCTTGCTCCTGAGACTGGCGTTGTTTGACAACATCAACACCTTCCTTACTCTTACTCATTTCTTTCAGCCTTTTCAGCTTCATCTTGTCCTTCCACATCCTCTTCTCCAGCTCTTCCACGTCGATCTCCTCATCACTATAATCATCATCCATCAATGGCTCCGGTTCAATCGGTGGGACCGCTGTTGCTGCTTCCACCTCTTTTAGCGGAGCAGGGAAGAAATCAAGATCACCGCAAAACCCAATATCTTCAAACATCATCATCTTCACAACCCTGAATTTTGGTTAAGAAAAGCACCAACCTTCACATAAATTGGGAGATAGGACAATATGTATTCCAGTTGGTCAAATAGATGATAACCTTCCCTCCTGCAAATACAAATACAAATACAAATACAAGGTAAATAAGAAAATCTAAATTGATTACATCTATCAACAACCAAAGGCTATTTTAATTCAAACAAACAAACAATCAAACAAAGAAGCCTATGAATCAAGTCACGTCTAGTCAAAGATAATAAGTGGCCATAAAGGAAGTGAAACATCAATATCAGAATCACCAACAAAATTTGTAGAACTAAATCACACACAAAGAAAAAGAAAGTGAAATAGCATGTGAAGATCACAACAAACACATGGAACTCAACTAAAAAGCTAAGAGATACTCCTAAAAAAGTTAAAAAAAAAAAAAATAAGTGGCCATTTTGGGCAAAAAGAAACAAAATACTGACATCTGTGACATTGCACTTTTATAAAAAGAAACCTAGATTTGTACACATCAGTTAAAAAAACCAAGATCATCATGGCAGAAAAAAGGTATTACTTCATTTAACCAGAAGTCATTTCTAGCAAACTTTGACAAATTTCAAGATCTGACATATCAAAAATTGTTAATAGCCCGAAAAAAGAAATCATAAGAAAAAAATAGGGGGGAAAAAGGAAGAGGAGGGGGGGGGGGGGGGGGAGTGTTGTGTAAAAACCTTGTAATTGAACAGGAAAAAAAATCCAATCTTGAAACAAAAGCCCCATTCTTATAAAGAAACACAAGGCAAAAACATAAGAGAAATCAAATCTTGAAAAAAAGCTCCAATTTGTATACTGAAAAATAAGGTAAAAGCACAGCAGCAGTAATCCAAGATTAAAAATGAAGTCAAATAACAAGAAAAATCCAATCTTGAAACCAAAAACTCCATTTTTTATACTGAAACCAAAAAGCAAAAACATTTTTAGAAAGAATTTGGAAAAAAAAACAATTCAGTAAAACCAAGATCAAGAAATGAAGTAAAATAACATAAAAATCCAATCTTGAAACAAAAGCTACAACTTTTTATACTGAAACCACAAAGCAAAAACATTTAAAAGAAATTTTAAAAAATACGGTTCCGTAAAACCAAGATAAAAAATGAAGTCAAATAAAAATCCAATCTTGAATCTCCAATTTTTATACTGAAACACAAGGCAAAAACATAACAGAGAAAGCTATTCAGTAAAATCAAGATCAAAAAATGAAGTCAAATGACAGAAAAATCAAATCTTGAATCAAAAGCTCCAATATTTTATACTAAAAACAAGGCTAAAACATTAAAAAAAATAAAAATAAAAGTTAATTAGTAAAACCAAGATCAAGAAATGAAGTCAAATGACAGAAAACCCAAATCTTGAAACAAAAACTCCATTTTTTATACTATAAAACAAGGACAAAATCATTTCAAGAAATTTTTTTACAAAAATTATTTAGCAAAACAAGATCAAGAAATGAAGTCAAATATCAAAAAATTATCTATAAACAATAACTCCAGTTATATACTAAAAAACAAGGCAAAATCATTTTTTAAAACATAAAATAACAAAAAGTTATTTATTAAAACCAAGATCAAGAAATGAAGGCAAATAACATAAAAATTCAATCCTAAAACAAAAACTCAAATTTTTACACTCAAACACATGGCAACAACAACAACAAAAAGCCAGTGTATTCCCACATAGTGTGGTCTCGGGGTAAGATGTACGCAGTTCATACCACTACTTGAGAGGTAGAAAGACTGCTTCCGATAGAAACAAGATCAAAAAATGTCAAATAAAATCTTAAAACACAAAAATCAAGAAATCCAAAATGTATCTACATCAGCAAAAAAACCAATAAAATCACAAAAAAACCATCTTTACGAAAGAGAAAATCAGGAAACAGAATTATACCTCAAAGGGTTTCCTTTTTTTGGTTCCAAAACTTTTGTTCAACTCAACAATTGACCCTTCAAGAGTAAGAAGGGAGAGAGAGAAAGGGATAGAGAGAACAAAGGGAAGTTATAGTAGTGAGAGTTTTTTATTACATTCGAAATAAATACTATTTGTTGTCGCGGTGGTGTGGTAATAACATTAGGTGTCGTTTGTTTTTTGTTTTTTACTTTAAGATATGATGGTTGATGCTCGCATGAATAATTTGCGTCAGAATATTTCACATTGATGACAATATGTTGCCTGATAAAAATAATTTTGTGCTTAAAAGGAATTTCAACTTGAGACTTCCTATTAGTAGGTATCATTTGCTTTTTTTTTTTCAATTTTTTTTATTTGTAATTGATACTTGTACTGAATTTTGATTACATCTGAATTCATGTCGGAATATTTTACATTGGCAATAAAGCGACCTAACAAAGATGATTCTGTATTTAAGAGATTCGAACCTAAAATCTCTGATCATTAGAAATTATTTAGTAGCTAGTAAAGAAGCATCTTATGCATGCATATATACAAAGAGAGAGATAACAAAGATGATTCTGTATTCAAGAGATTCGAACTTGAAATCTCTGATCATTAGATATTATTTAGTAGCTAGTGAAGAAGCGCCTTATGCATGTATATATATAAGATTTAATTTTTAATTTTGAAATTCAGGTAACAAATATATGTATAAATTATGTATAATCAATATGTGAATTCTCTATAACTAATATATGTATTATTAGTATCTATATAATTTTAATTGCTACCAAACAACTCCTTAAGGATAAGTAGAAGGCATCAAAATATTTCAAAAGCCAAGCCAATTGGATTTTTTTTCCTTTCTTGTTTGTTATTTTGCTTTCATAGATTTTCCTTATTGAGAAGAAAAATATGATACGGAATATGCTGGAGTGATCAATATATTTTAATTCTAAATAGTAAAAAAAAATTTAAGTTTAAGCTTTTGATATGAGTTGCTTTATTAAAAAATATTTTATTTTTAATATAAAATTGTTTGAATTTAATTATTTAGGAGGAAACATTATGAATCGCATATATTAATCGTGAAAATATTTTTTTTTATTTGATACTATAATAATTGCATAAATGTTAGTTTTAAATTTTGACCCATCTCAATATTTTGAAAAAGCTTCAAATATCGCGCCTAATAATAGTGTATAAAGACATTCTTTCTTTAAGCATGAGATCCAATCGTTTTCTTTGTTAAGAGCAATAGTTTGAGCTTTTGAGAATCTATGGATTTTTCAGACTATTTATAATAGTGAAATCGATAATGAAAAAGAAGCCACGAAAAAGATGATGCAAAAAAGGAAAAAGGATTTGAGCATTTGCTGACAAAGTTAAGACACCTGATAGATGGTTGGACCGTTTGCAAACAAAGTTAAAACACTTATTACAGGGTTTCAGCGTTTGCCACCAAAGTTAAATATTTCCTCCGTCTCATTTTACTCGTCTCAAAGTGAAATGACACAGCTATTAAGAAAAATAATAAATAATATAGTTAGTTTATCATATTATCCCTATTAAATGATGTTTATATTTTAATTTTTAAAAAAATAATTAATGTAAAGAATAAAATATAAAAAAATAAATTATTTTATCTTGATAAGTAAAAAAGGACAAGTAAAATAGGACATCAGATTAAGAAATTTAAGACGAGTAAAATGGGACGGAGGAATTACATGTTAGTGTCTGAGCGTTTAACCACGTTTGACAAACTTTGTTCAGTTTTGTTCAGTTAATTAATGGTTTTAGTTCTATATTTTTTTTCCCGCTTCATCTTTTTCGTGGCTTCTGCCTCAATATTGATTTGGCTATTACAAATAACTACTTCCTCCGTTTCAAAATAAGTAAATTATTAGGGTATTTATTGATGTTTCAAAATAAGTGAATTATTGAATTTTTATCTAAATTTATCCTTAAGATTTGACAACTAATTAACTTTTAAAAAGATATCCTTATGATTTGACAACTAATTAACTAAGCAAAATTTTGAATATTTGACAAAGGGAAGTTGTAGTAGTGATAGTTTTTTATTACATTGGAAATAAATATTATTTATTGCGGTGGTGTGGTGATAATAGTAGATATCAGATATTATTAGTTTCTAGACACGTTATAATTTGTGTTTTATAATTTTTAGAAGCTTTAAATTGAGTCAATATCTTATGAATTTTTTCAAACCTAAAACTCATTTATCTTCTAGTTCTTCTTTGTCGAGCTCTTCATTGTCTGACAATCTTCCCAAAGAATCGAATACAGATAAAGTGTACACGAATTTACATCTTAAAGCAGTCCCTGCAGAAAGAAAATCAATTTCAGAATATCCTTCAGATGTACGTGATCGGGTGAGAAGATATTATATATAAAAGAAACCTTGCCAACCAGGTAAATTATAAAATTTTGATTTTTTCGAAAAAGATTTTGGAGGAATACCACGTCAATTTCATCCTAAATGATTTTTTCCTTCGTATTCTCAATGATTAGAATATAGCATTAAAAAAGATGTAACATATTGCTTATGCTATTATTTGTTTAAAAATGAGTTTGAAGGATACCAAAAAAAAGTGAGTGATTCTTTCACAACAAAAGATTTTCGAAGTTAAAAAAAGGGTTTAAAGAGGCTTAAAAAGCATGTGGGTGAGGCGAATAGTGTTCTATTTCAAGATGATGCTAGATTAAATGAATCCAAAACAATCTATTCTAACCTCACTTGACAAGCAATCCGAAAAAATTAAAGGTGAACACAGGGTTTGCTTGAATGCTTCGATTGAAGTGATAAGCTATCTTTTGAAAGGGGGATTGCCTTTTCGGGATCACAATGAATTTGTTATTTCTACAAGAAGAGGCCATTTTCTAGATCTCTTAAAGTGGTATGTGGATAAGAAGGAAGAGGGAAAAAATGTTGTATTAGATAAAGCTCCAAAAAATAACACCATGACTTCTCCCGATATTCAAAAATATATTGTAAGTTCTTGTGCAAAAGAAACAATAAAAGCAATTATTGAAGACTTGAATGTGGATTACCTTGGGATATTGATTGATGAGTCTAAAAATATTTCTCATAAAGAACAAATGACGCTTGTTTTGCGGTATGTCAACAAGGAGGATAAGCTTATCGAGAGATTTCTTGGTCTTGTTCATGATAAAGACATATCTGCAAATTCATTGAAAGAAGCGATCTAATCTTTGTTTTTAGATCATTCTTTGAGTCGATCTCAAATACGGGGACAAGGCTATGATGAAGCTAGTAACATGCAAGGAGAACTTAATGGTCTTAAAACTTTAATTTTGAAAGATAATTCTTTAGCATATTGTATACATTGTTTTGCTCATCAGTTGCAATTGACTCTTGTAGCAGTTGCGAAGAAACATTATGATGTGAATAATTTTCTTAACATTCTTGCGAATGTTTTCAATATAGTTGAAGGTTCTTTTAAGCGCAGGGCGATGCTTCGAGATGATCAATCTGAAAAATTAGAGGAATTACTAGTGCTGGGTGAAGTTCATACATGAAGTGGACTAAATCAGAAATTTAGACTTCAAAGGCCTGATGATACCTATTGAGGTCTCATTTTAAGATAGTACGTAATTTTATTTTCTTATTGTCATCAATTGTTCATGTATTTAGTTCTTGAAAATGAGGGTACAAATTATCATGAGAAAGCAGTAGCGAAAAGTTTAGTAAAAGACATTAGATCTTATGAGTTTACCTACATATTGCATTTGATGTTAAAAATTTTGACAATTACATATGATTTAAATATGGCTTTATAATGAAAAGATCAATATATTATTAGTGTCATGAAGCTTGTTGATTTCACGAAGAAACAATTGCAATCGATGAGAGAATCTGAATGGAATTCTTTGTTAGAAGACATCTCCATATTTTGTGAAAAGAATGATATTGAAATTCCTAAAATGAATGAAAAATATGATTTTGAAAAGTCAAAGCGTAAGAGCTCGAGTGTTATATATTTTCATCATTTGCGTGTGAAATTTTTTTATGCTGTTATTGGTTTGCAACTTTCAGAGCTTAACAATTGATTTAATGAAGTCAATACTGATCTGTTTCTTGGAATGGCTAGTTTGAGTCTTAAGAGTGTTTTTTTGAATAATGATAAAAAAAATAAGTTCATGAAGCTTGCTACCTACTATCCAAATGAGTTCAGTGCTTCCAAGCTTGAAGATCTGAGTTTGATCTTGACAATTATATTTATTATGTGATGGATGTGGATAATGTTCTCTCAAATTTGAAAGTATTTGGAGATATTTCGATGAAATTGGTTGAAACAAATAGGCACAAGACATGGGGACTTGTTTATTTGCTTATGAAGTTAAGCTTGATATTATCCGTGGCTACTGCAACAGTGGAAAGAGCTTTTTTCATCAATGAAATTTATTTAAAAATGATTTACGAAGTAGAATTGGTGATGACTTCTTGAATGATTGTTTAGTTTGTTATATAGAGGATGAAATATTTGAAAGTGTATCTAATGATGTGATCATTGATCTTTTTTAAAACATGGCAACTCATCGAGTGTAATTGTAATGATAGTGTTTATTTATAATGTTTAAGAAGTTCAACATTTTTTTAATATGTTAAATATTATTTCTTGTTAGTTAGTTTGGCTATTATTACACACTAGCTTGAAATTGTTGTGTTGTTTTTAAATTCGGAACCCACAGACTTCAAATCCTGAATTTGCCTCTATTCATCACCATTTTATGTAAATGTTGCAAAACATAATAAAATTTTGCAAAAAACAATATGTTCAAACCCCCAACCCCAAAGAAGCTAAGAAGGCGTTGAACCATCGTGCCAAGCAGAGTCGTTTACTAAGTAGTGTCATTTTTATCTTTCTAATGCTTACGCGCAGTATTAACATCTATATACTTAGTAAAGGTTTCCGACAAAGTGGTGCCTCTTGATAATCCCTGACTCAATGTGGATCCACTCCTGTGAAGAGGTATAAGAGAAGAGGGTTGGTTCGTCATCGTTGGTTTGTGTCGGTTCATCGGGGCTTGAAGCTCCTCGGCTAAGAAAATAGTGCAGACCAAAGATTTGGTAACGATGTGGGTAATGAAGGTATTGGTTGCTCTGACGATGTGAGTTCGCCGAAGAAGACGAGGGTTGTTTGGTTAGTTGTTGTTTAGTGGCTGGTTCACTGGAGAAAATAAAAAAAAAGGATGGACTAGTCTAGTGGTGGTAGTGGAGGAGCTTTGGTCTGAGTTTGGTGGTAGCGGCTTATCGATAGTGACGAAGGAAGAGGAGGTGGGTGATCGAAGTTGTTGTTTAATTGTGATGTTTTTCTGGTTGTTTGTCGGATTTCAGTGGCATAAGTTCGGAGAAGACAATGACCTCGTGGTTGAAGGTTGACAAAGTTGATAGTGTTGTTGTTTGTTTGTAGCATAAGATGATGGTGTGGTAGTGATTCACCGAAGAAGAAGAGGTGAAATTTTTAAAGTTGCATTAAATATAAACGATCGTTGTAAAATAATTCGAAGTCAATATTATACATTGTTTTAAAAGGAAAGACATAAGTACCCCTTAAACTTTGATCATACTTTTTACTATACACTTTTTCTTTTACAAGGTCCTATTACCCCTTTAAAATATTTTAAAATAGAATATATACCCCCTTAAGTGCTACATGACAAAGAGAGTGTACTCACTCTCTTAGAAAGAATACAAGAGACTAAAAAAAAAAAAAACTTAAAATCTATTAATATGAACACATATTATTTTTTTTAATTAGACATTTTATAAATAATTAACATACATAATGATAAACTAAAATTTAAGCATATCTTTTTAAAATTATTTTTCTTTTTTTATTTGTGAAATAAATTCAAAATTTATTATTTTTTCCTCTTTATTAATTGACACTATTGTTGACCTGTCTTTTCTATGTACAATTTTTTTTTTCTAATTTTAATGCTAAATTTAGTTGTTGAATATAATTTTTTGAATAATTAGTTTTTTTTTTTTTTACAAAGTGTTAGGGTTCATTTTTAATGGTGAAGTCACTTTATTGTAATTTTCAAAAGATAGATTTACTTTTTTATTTATGTACATTTGATTTTCTAAAAATCCTTAACTCGTGACGTTATATTATTATTATGTTTACTTCTAGTAGTACCAATCACTTTAAAAGAAAAAAATTATTAATTTGATTGTGCGTTGATAGTCATATCAATAATTTTTTCAATAGAATTTCTAAATTTAAATTTGTTATTAAACGAATACTGATATGTTTATGCATTGTTAATAATATCAACAAACATACTATTATAAATTATAATCTCCATAATAAATTAATGCTCTTTAGGCTGTCTAAATTTAATTTAATTAATGTTATATTTTAGTAACGCCAGTTTCTAAAAAGACAAAATAATAAATTTTGACTTTATTTTATAAAAAAAAAAGTAATTTTAAAAATAGATGATTAAATTTTAATATATTATTATTTGTATTAATCATTTATAAAATATCCAATTAAAAAATGACATGTGTCAATATTAATAGATTTTAAGTAATTTTTGGTCTCTCACATGACTTCTAAGAGAGTGAACACACTCTCATTGACACCTAATACTTAAGGATGTATATATTCCATTTTAAAGTAGTTTAGGAGGGTAATAGGACCTTTCGAAAGAAAAGGTGTATAGTTGAAAATATAGTCAAAATTTAGGGTGGTACTTATGCCTTTTCCCTTGTTTTGAATTTGATAGTTGTTATTTTGATAACAAATATAATACATTTCTAACAGCATAAACTAACATAATTATAATGAAATGATTGAAATTCACATATAATACTCATAATACATTCGTGTTTAAGATATTTTAGTTGTATATATTCACCACGTGCATTGACATAAGTCTATAATACATATAATATATTGATTTAAGCATTTATTGCAATTGTTGTTTATTTTTTTCTCTTTTAGTGATGTTAAAAACATATTATACCTAAGGTATAAAAATGTACTAAAATTCATAATATGGGCAGTAAAATTTTATTAAATTAAAATCCGTATGAAATTTGAATTATATTAAATTCAAAATATATTAGTCCCAAATAAATATTATGGACTGATATAATTGGATTGATTATTTAAGTCCAAACATTTATAGATTTAAATAAAGTTCAATCCTTATTGGGCTAGTCCATTAATTTGGGCTCAAAATGATGAGCCCACTTTATCAAGCCCAATATATTATCATATTTTAGAGGCCCAAAGGAGCGCCAGATGTCGAATGATGTGGCATGCCAAGTCAAGTGAAGGAACCAATAGGACCATGCCACATGTCAAAATGATGCAGGAGGCCTAGTGAAATCAAAAACCCATAAAAGGCGTCATGTCACTTGAATTTGATTGGTCAAAGAAAGTCCATCTTCATCATGACTCTTCTCTTTCTATAACTATAAATAGGGGTTTCATAATTCAAAAAAGAGGGCAACAACATTCAGAAAAGGGGTCAACAACTCTAACAAGAAGTAAGAGAAAACTTGTGGATCAAAGGCCGCAATTTCTCTACAAAGCTCAAGCATTCAAATTCAGTTCTTCAAGATCCAAGATCAAGACTGCAAAATTCAAGAACAAGCTTAAAAGCCCTTGAATTCAAGAACAAGTTAAGATCAAGTCCATCAAATCCTCAAATCAAGTTCAAATTCAAGATTAAGCTTTAAGCCCTTAAATTTATATTTGAAAAGGCGAATCAGAGAATTTATAGAGATTGTAACACTCACTTATTGAAATCAATAAAATGATTGTTGCAATAGTTTTCGTGTCTCAATTATTATTTTTGGTCTCAAAATTTTATTGTCCAACAAATTCAAGCACGCCCAGTGGGATAATCTCTACCTCTCATCTCAACTTTTCCAACTTCAAAGTTTAAGAACAACAAAATGACTTCCAAAAAGGTCAATTCTTAATCAACTGTTTCCAAGGCTTCTGATTCAAAGTTCTCTGCTGAAGTAGAAAGCATCGTTGGTGTTACTTTCGGAAGTTTGGGAGCTGTCACAAGGAGCAACAAACACATTCAGTGTCATCTGCTCCAACTCTAATTCTTGGATCTTTAACGTAAAAAACAATGAGGTCCAATGCAAGTGCTTCAAAAGGAGGAAGCAGTGTGGCGGAATCACTTAAGAAGACTCTAGATCTACTTGAGCATTCTGGTTCCAAATACTCTGGCGCAAGGAGAGATAGTCGTTCAACAAACGCGTCATCTCCACTTACATTGCATAAGTTGAGCATTTCGAATATCAACTTATACAATAATCCATGTGTAAGACCCCGTAAGATCCTAGCTCAATGTAATACCCCGTACTTCTACCTAGCGTAAAATCATCCTAAAAATATTAAAGACTTGCTATGAAGATGAATACACTTTTGTACATATGGAATTTTCAAGATTTTGACTTTTTATCATGTGGAAAATTGAATAAGATTTCTGTCGATACCAAATTCGCCTAAAACCGACACCCGGGCGAAGAGTTAGAGTCGTTTTAGTAAGACGATGTACTACCTGGTACTTTAGCGTGTCGTGGAGCCAACCAAAATAGAATTTGTCAAAAACTAGTGAGTTTCTGCGATATTGGCGCTTTGCACCAAGGTTTGATTTCAGAATTATCAATTTTCAGTGCACCAATGTGATTCCACCGCATCGCGGTGCCATTCTAGTTCGTTACCAAGGTGGCAACGCAATTTTTACAATGTCGTGCCACCAACCAGTTTCTCAATTGTCCAGTTTCCAATGAGCTAGCACGATTTCACCGCGTCGCGCTAGCATGTAAAATAAGAATTTTTCAGGTTCCGTCATTTAATGTTTGGTAAATTCTAAAAACCCCAAATCAGCCTATACACGACATTAAACCCTAAAAAGACCTATTATCTCATTGTTTACCCACATCTCTCAAGAAATAAATCACTCTATCTCAAAGATAGAAAACCTTAGCCCCAAGTTTCAAAAGCAAATATCAAGAATCCCTCCAAGAACTTCAAGAAACTCACAATCAAGGTATGTTAAGTGTTGATTCATGGGTCCCTTTCACCCATGAAGCTCAAGGATTCCTTTTCTATTCAAAGATTTTGTATTTATGAATGTTCATGATTTAATTGAATTAAAATTCATGTTTATATTATTGTTGGGTTTTGATTCATGTCATAAACTATTAATAACAAAAATTGAATTAGTATGTGATGATTTACATGATGTTCGTGATAAACCTTTCAGTTTAGAAGTTCAATGATGTAGCATGGTAATAAGATGGATTGATTATTGTGTGATCAAAGCATGCTCCCCATATGTTTGACAAAATGCCTATGTGAATGAAATAGTGTTGTTATAGTATGTTGACAAGAAATCCCCATTTAGGTATAAGTTAATGCATTTTAAGTGCTTGATGAAAGGTCTTAGTGAATGAATTATGACACACTAATGTGCATTCCTATCCATGTACGAATTCATGACTCTCAAATGCTTGATAAAATGCCTCATTGATTATCTTGTGAGTTGTTTACTATTATCAAATATGCAAGTGTTGTCATGTATAGTCAGTTTTATGCTATCAAGTCCTGAGGGTACTTGTACCCAACAATTTAGCTGTGTGCCTAGAGCCAGTGTCAGTTTTTGAGATACTCCCAGTCAAGTCATGATCGGTAGAATTCAGTCAATCATGTGACTCAGAAAAACTCCGTAAACTCAGTATCAGTCCAGTCCCATTCAATAATCTCAGTAATCTCAGGAATCTCAGTGATCTCAGTCAGTCATCATGTCTCAGTAGTATTCAGTTTAGACCTTAGTAAACTCAGTCAGCTAGCAGAACTCAGTAGCATTCTGTCAGTTCATAAAATTCAGTAGTATTCCGTCAGTCAACGGAAATCCAGTGAACTCGACTCAATCTAGTTAATCAGTAACAGATCAGTCCAGCCTAGTATGAACTAGGAAATCAGTTCTGTGTCTATTCAGTTTGAAGTAAGATTCAGCACCGAGTGAACCCAGGGATGAGGACACACACTGTCAGCTAGTAGAGGGTGTGATCCTTAGTAATAATCCCTGTATTCCAGAACTAAGTAGCCAGCGTAGGTTGAGATGTACCCCTACGAGTCTAGGAGCTATACATCTTATTTGAGTTTTTCTTATATGAGGGGTTAACAGAAGAGCTCCCTGTCAGAGAGGGTTTACTCACAACATATCTTTACTCGTGGAACGGTACTGATACCCTCCAGCTGGGGTTATAGGTTGGACCCCACCAATTTAGATTTGGGGCATGTCGATTAGATGATTACCTCCCACAGTTTCAGTTTCAAATTCAGTCTTCAGAATAGAACTCTGTCTGGTTTTATAGAAATCAGGATTGTCAAACACAGTCACTCAGCTCAGTACCGAACTCAGCTAGTTCCATCAGATTTCAGGACTCTCAGATATAGTCATCCAGCTTTGTGTAACACTTAGATCAGTTATTTATAATCAGGGCTGTCAGAAACAGTCTTTCAGTTATTAGTTACTAGTAAACTCAGATATCAATAAATCCATGTTGTCAGTAGACTCAATAGTAAGAACTCATTATTCATTCCTGTCACGACCTCAGTTACGTATTCATGCATGTATTCTCACGTTCATGTATCAGTAAGTTAGTATTGTTCATGTATATGAACCCTTTGCATTCAGCTTACCTCACTTGCATACCAGTACATTCAATGGTACTAACGCATTTGCGCTATGGTGTTTTATACCATAGGTTTAGAAGCATGTGCTCTTGAGCATTCTTAGTAGACCAAACGTTCAGCAGCCATACTAGCAGTGAGTCCTCATCATTTGAGGATAGCACGATTATTTTATTACTTTATTATTTCAATAGTTCAGAGTTAGTTGGGGACATATCCTATCAACTCCACAGATTTCAGACAGTTTAGAGGCTTTCAGACTATAATATATTTCAGACAGTTTATTTCAGATTTGGGTATTGTTATACCCTATTACAGATATTATTTTATATTCAGTATTAGTTCAATTTTGAAACTTATGGTCTTACAACTTATAATCCATATATTTACAGTATATTATTTAGTACTCAGTTATAGATATTAGTTATGGGTTAGCTTGTGGTCCTTCGGGGTCATGAGCACCATGTAACCTTCTGGGTACCAGATTTGGAGCGTTACAAACTTGGTATTAGAGCCTAAGGTTTAACAGTGTCCTAGAAAGTCTGAAAAGTTGCATCTAGTAGAGTCTTATACATGGGTGTGTTGTGCACCACACTTATGTGCAGGAGGCTATGAGATGTTTTAGGAACAGTTTCCTTTCTTTCAGTATTCATGTCGGGCCAGTGAGTATAATCTCCAATTATTTTCTCAGTCAAATTTGCTTCTTTCTCTCACTTATAAAATATGCCTTCTAAAGAGGCTAGCGAAAGGAGAATCGTTAATCAGTTAGCACCTCAGCCCGTTCAGGTAGATCCCTTGGATGAACATGTTTCCTATGCAGAATTCAGGACTGCATTTACTACTTTAGCCAATTTAGTCACAACTCAAATGAACGGCCAACTATTATTTTGGCCAACCCAGTGGCTAATTCTGCTGCAGGCAGGATTCGAGACTTCACCCGAATGAATACTCCCCTATTCTCCAGTTCTACATCTAAAAAAAGTCCAAAGGAGTTCCTCGATCAGATTCAGAAAGTCACAGATATTATGGGAGTGACTTCCAGTGAGAGTGCCGAGTTAGCCGCCTATCAGCTACAAGATGTAGCCCATACGTGGTTTAAGCAGTGGAAATTAGACAGGGGTACAGATGCAGGGTCCATAGAATGAGAGAAGTTTGCTACGGCTTTCTTAGATAAATTCCTTCCCCAAGAGTAGAAAGAAGCCAAAGTGTTAGAGTTCATCAATCTCAGACAAGGTAGCATGAGTGTAAAAGAATACTCTCTCAAGTTCACCCAGTTATCCAGGTATGCTTCTCATGTAGTAGTAGATAGTAGATTCAGAATGAGTAAGTTTATGTCTGCGGTTTCAGGTAGAGTGGTTAAGGAGTGTAGGACTACGATGATGATTAAGGAAATGGATATATCTAGACTTATGGTTCATGCTCAACAGATTGAAGAGTAGAAACTTAAGAAGAAGGAGAGAGAGTAAAAGAGCTAGGGTCACAGGGTAGTAACCGTTCTCACCATTGCTAGAAGTTTTCAGTTCCAACTCCTTCCTCAGCCAGTGCTTTAGTTCCTAAGTTCAGAAACGGTAGCAAAGATAGGGTGCCAGGCTCCAAATCTCAAAATAGTACAAGCATTAGTCGCAGTTATCCGCTTTGCAAAGAATGTGGTAAGTATCATAAGGGTATGTGTAGAGCTGACAGTAATGTGTGTTTAGGATGTGGCGATTCAGGTCATAAGGTCTGAGACTTTTCTAAACTTAATCCACAAAGTCAGCACGGTCGTCCTTCAACTTAATTCGGTCACCCGAATCAGCAAGGCGCTATTTCCAGTGCCGCTAGTGGGCAACACCCAAACAGACTCTATGCACTTCAATCCTGACAAAATCAGGAAAGTCCTCCTGAAGCAGCCACTAGTATGTTACAGATCTCTTATTTATATGTTCACGCTTCTTCAGATTCAGGGATTTTTTTTCTTTTGTAACTCTTTAGATACCAGTCCACTTTAAGGTCAGATTAGATCTTAACAGAACCTTCTCAGTCTCTACCCCAGTGGGTAAAATGATCATAGCCCGACAGGTATACGAGAACTGTCCAGTTATGATACCTCAGAAAGCCAGGCCTTCAGGTTCTAGTAGTAATACCAGTATGGGTAGGAAATTAGTAAGGGGAGATAATTCCCGACCCATTCCTATCCCAATGTGAAGTTTTGTACTTCAACTATCACGATACTTACACATACTTCACGTCACAATTCCCAGCACCCAGCTTATATTCACGCACTTTCTATAAAATTGTGTGTGTTTTAAGTTCTAGTATGAGGAGTTTTGGCTTGCTTAGTGTTATGAATCTTGTACCATGAGTACAAAAACATTAGACTCAGGTCATGCAGCTCATGACTCATGTACTCATGTCCTGTCTTACAGTATGTTCATCCCATATGACTCATGTTTCACTCCTCGTGATCAGCCAAACTCAGATTATGTCATGTATACTCTCAGTTTAGATCCCTCGGTGAATCTATGGTGTTAATGTTCCATCCCTTAGTCCTTAGTTATAATGTCAATTTAGTAATCAATATTCAGTAAAGGACTCAGATAATTCTGTAGGACCATGGCTTTCTACTATCAGTTACTTAACCATCAGAATTCAGTACGTCTGTGTCAGTCTAAACCTCAGTTATTAGAAAACCAGTATTCAGTGCCAGTTACAGTCTTAGTTACGGTTACAGTCTCAATTACCATCTTAGCTACAATCTCAGTCCCAGTCCTAGTCCATCCAGATCAGAAACTCAGTTCACTTTCAGGATTACCCGACCATAGCATATGGTCGTTAGTTACTCAGTTATTAGTATTTCAGTACCTCAGTTACAGAATGTTTCTGAATCATGTCATACACTTGGTCTCACAATTTCAAGTAATACAATTTTCATAAATCCATGCCTAGTCACCTCATGTCACTCAGTCAGTCCTTACCTCCTATGCATAATACTCTACAGCTTCAGGCTGGTTATTCAGACTAAGTACAGTACAGCCTTATATGCCCAGCATTCATCTATCTGTTATTTAGTTAATCAGATCAGTTAGTATATTTATGCATTCGTGCTCAACACCATGTGAACGTTTTTAGTAGTCTCAGTTGTAGTGCATAAGGTTTAGTCACTTTATCTTAGATGATGTTTCATAGGCCTTGCCTCTTAATACAAGAATCCCAGCTATGTATCGATCTCCCATTCAGATGTCCTACTCAGACCAGGCCAAGATTCACTTTCTCTCTACAGTCATTAGAACTCTATAGAAAGAGTGTCATAGAAACTCTCCAGTTGAGTATAAGTTTTCAGTATAAGTTAGTCCACAGAGCCAATAGTTCAGTTTAGCAGTTAGGCTAACAAGTTCAGACAGCGTGGTTTCCATCTTTCCATCCAGTCGCACTATCCGGAGTCTCATAAATGTGATCATTCTAAGATGGACTAACTAGGTAGTTGCGTGTTCATCCTAATTCATGCATCATGTCTTAGTTTCGGATCTCTAATATTTAGTCATGATTTAGTTTGTAGGTGCCTTGTGCATCACCTTATTTTTTCTCATAGCTTAGTAAAGTCAACTCAGCATTCTTCAAGGGGGCATAGTATCCCAAGGGGGAGATACACTATAATTCCCCAAAAATTTCATGACATAAACATGCCGCTCTCTTCTTGTAATGAATCCAGTTTGGGGTAAGGGGTGCTTATGATTTGACCCTCAAACTTTGATCTCAACCGTAAGCCAGGTATTTAAGGTACTCAGTTCAGATCATAATATTCAGCTCATGTATCACGTTCCAGACTCAGTTACGTTCTCATGTTTTCGTTCATGCATATTTAGTAATTAATCTTTTCGCATTTTCAGTTTAAGGAAACAGTCTTCCTTGAACTTATTCAGTTTCATGCTCAGATTTCCATCAGGAACATGGTATCAGGAATTTCCATTACAAACCTGGCATCAATTACCATTGAATATTCAGTCATGTAGTCTTGTGTCAGTTCAGTCATGTATTCATGCATCAGATATGAATGTTCAGTATGATACATTCAGTTCATCAGTCATGTCATTGATGTACTCATGTCTTAGTTGCTCATATTCTGTATGTACTACAACTTATCATTTCTTCCATTTTAGTAAGTCTCATTCACGGACAAATGTTCCCAAGGGGGAGATATTGTAATACCCCGTACTTCTACCTAGCTTAAAATCATCCCAAAAATGTTAAAGACTTTCTATGAAGATGAATACACTTTCGTACATATGGATTTTTCAAAATTTTTAGTTTTTATCATGTGGTAAATTTAATAAGCTTTACATAAATACCAAATTCACCCGAAACCGATACCCGGGCAAAGAGTTAGATCCATTTTAGTAAGACAGTGTACCACCTGGTACTTTAGCGCATCGTGGAGCTAGCCAAAATGGCATTTGTCAAAAACCAGTGAGCCTCCGTGATATTGGTGCATCGCACCAAGGCTCTATTTTAGAATTATCAATTTCCAGTGCACCAACGCCATTCCAGTGCGTTGTGGTGCCATTCCAGTTTAAAACCAAGGTGGCAACGCGATTTCCACCGCATCGCGCCACCAACCAGTTTTCCAATTGTCCAGTTTCTAGTGAGCTAGCGCGATTTCATGGCGTCGTGCCAATATGCAAAATCAGGATTTTTCAGGTTTCGTTATTTAATTTTAGTGGCTGTTTGGTAAATTCCAAAAATCCCAAATCAACCTATACACAACATTAAACCTTAAAAAAACGTATTATCTCATTGCTTACCCACATCTCTCAAGAAATAAATCACTCTATCTCAAAGATAGAAAACCTTAGCCCCAAGTTTCAAAAGCAAATATCAAGAATCCCTCCAAGAACTTCAAGAAACTCACAATCAAGGTATGTTAAGTGTTGATTCATGGGTCCCTTTCACCCATGAAGCTCAAGGATTCCTTTTCTATTCAAAGATTTTGTATTTATGAATGTTCATGATTTAATTGAATTAAAATTCATGTTTATATTATTGTTGGGTTTTGATTCATGTCATAAACTATTAATAACAAAAATTGAATTAGTATGTGATGATTTACATGATGTTCGTGATAAACCTTTCAGTTTAGAAGTTCAATGATGTAGCATGGTAATAAGATGGATTGATTATTGTGTGATCAAAGCATGCTCCCCATATGTTTGACAAAATGCCTATGTGAATGAAATAGTGTTGTTATAGTATGTTGACAAGAAATCCCCATTTAGGTATAAGTTAATGCATTTTAAGTGCTTGATGAAAGGTCTTAGTGAATGAATTATGACACACTAATGTGCATTCCTATCCATGTACGAATTCATGACTCTCAAATGCTTGATAAAATGCCTCATTGATTATCTTGTGAGTTGTTTACTATTATCAAATATGCAAGTGTTGTCATGTATAGTCAGTTTTATGCTATCAAGTCCTGAGGGTACTTGTACCCAACAATTTAGCTGTGTGCCTAGAGCCAGTGTCAGTTTTTGAGATACTCCCAGTCAAGCCATGATCGGTAGAATTCAGTCAATCATGTGACTCAGAAAAACTCCGTAAACTCAGTATCAGTCCAGTCCCATTCAATAATCTCAATAATCTCAGGAATCTCAGTGATCTCAGTCAGTCATCATGTCTCATTAGTATTCAGTTTAGACCTTAGTAAACTCAGTCAGCTAGCAGAACTCAGTAGTATTCTGTCAGTTAATAGAATTTAGTAGTATTCTGTCAGTCAACCGGAATCCAGTGAACTCACAACTTATCTTTACTCGTGTCACAGTACTGGCACCCTTTCAACTGGGGTTACAGGTTGGACTCCACCAATTCAGATTTAGGGCATGTCGGTTAGATGATTACCTCCCATAGTTTCAGTTTTAGATTCAGTCTTCAAAATAAAACTCAGTCCAGTTCTATAGAAATCAGGATTGTTAGACACAATCACTCAACTCAGTATAGAACTCAGCTAGTTCCATCAGATTTCAGGACTGTCAGATATAGTCATCCAGCTCCATGTAACACTTAGATTAGTTATTTATAATCAGGGCTATCAGAAATAGTCTTTCAGTTATTAGTTACTAGTAAATTCATATATCAGTAAATCCATGTTATCAGTAGACTCAGTAGTCAGAACTCAGTATTCAGTCCTGTCATGACCTCAGTTATAGTTACGTATTTATGCATGTATTCTCAGTTTTATGTAAACAATCAGTTAGTATTGTTCATCCATATGAACCCTTTGCATTCAACATACCTCACTTGCATACCAATACATTCAATCGTACTGACGTATTTGTGCTACTGTGTTTTATACCATAGATTTAGAAGCATGAGTTCTCGAGCATCCTTAGTAGATTAGACGTTCAGTAGCCAGACTAGCAGTGAGTGCTCATCATTCGAGGATACATGATTATTTTATTACTTTATTGTTTTAGTAGTTCAGAGTTAGTTGGGGACATGTCCTATCAACTCCACAAATTTCAGACAGTTTAGAGGCTTTCAGAATATAATATGTTTTAGACAGTTTATTTCATTTTTGGGTATTGTTATACCCCATTAGAGATATTGTTTTATATTCAGCATTAGTTCAGTTTTTAAACTTATGGTCTTATAGATTATATTCCGCATATTTATAGTATATTATTTAGTGCTCAGTTACAGATATTAGTCATGGATTAGCTTGTGATCCTTCGGGGTCATGAGCACCGTGTAACATTTTGGTTACCAAATTTAGGGCGTTACACTCAATTCAGCTCACCATTGTATGTAAAAAAGGGTCCAAGAGTTATGAAAGTTCACCAAGTGTTAGGACTTTGTCATTTCTAAAGCCCCTAAACTTCGCTGATTTTATTTTCGACCTTCTCAACCTTAGAATTTTAATTTTAAAGTTGATTCATGATCGAAGATGTCATAGGTGCATCTTGGGTGAGTTTTAAAATTTTTGTACGAGCGTAAGAGCATATTTTGAAGTCTAAAACAGTAGCAGCACCAGGATAAGCCCACAGCGCGTCCTCCAGTGCACTACTAAGGGAGCCCGCGGCAGAGCTCACAGCTCAGGGCTTAGATCACCGGCCCAGAGCTTGTGGTGCCTTGCTCCTCACCTGCCTTTTTTTTCATCTTCTGTTTCCATTTTTTCAAGGGGAATTGGGTCTTTTTCCTTCACCCATTTAGTCCATAACACGGGATTGAAGATCCCAAAAGCATAATTTTCTATCCTATTTTATAAAATCCTCTCAAAATAAGGCATTCTCTCTGAAGAACAAACCCTAGCCTCATCAAAAGAATCAAGAAAATTCAAGCTTAATTTTTAAGATAACCATCAGGAATCTTCACAAATTCTTCATTTATTGTGTGTGTGATGTTCATTCATGGGGCCTTTTCACCCACGGAGTCCAAGAATCCATTTTCAAGTTTAAAGCATTGATTTTTACATGTTATTATGAGTTATCATTAAGAAGATATTATGAACTTTGATTTCAATTATGTTTACCATGTGTTTTCATTGGAATTTTCCCTTGGCACGTTTGATTGGTGATTTTCGCATGTTACATCCTCAATGCATGATTTTAGTATTGCGATTATGTTATTATAACATGATTTAACTATTCTCATGCTTTAAATTATGACCCTTATGTGTTTGATGAAATGCCTAAGTGTTGAATGTTAAACAAGTATTCCCCTCTATGGTTTCAAAGTTTTCATGTGGTCCTATTATTTTTACTATCGAGTCCTGGGGGTTATGAATACCCAAAATTTAGCTATTTTACTTAGTCTTAGTATTTTTAGAATGGTCTTAAACACGTATGAGCATTGTCAGTTCAGCCAGTTATCATGTTAGTCAAACTTAGATCAGTTCAGTAATTAGTGTCAGTTCAGTTGGGAGTAGAATTCAGCACTGAGCGATCCTAGGGATGGGGGATCACCCGCCAGTTAGGAATGGGTCCTTAGTAGTAGTCCCTATGTTTTAGATCTACGTAGCCAACGTAGGATTAAGAGATGTCACCCGCCAGTTTAGGACTGACATTCTCTCAGGGATCACCTGCCAGCTTAGGACTGATCTCAAGGGTTACCCACTAGTTTAGAACTGATTCCACAACCATTGTTAATACCCGTGGCATGTTACTAGCACCCTTCCAACTAGGGTCACAGGTCGGACCCTATCAGCTCAAATTTGAGACATGTCGTTTAGATGATATCTCCCACAATTTCAGTATCAGTTCAGTATTTAGTATAGAATTCAATTTTAGGTTTGCATTAATGATAGTGTATTGTTTATTAGTTATTTAGTTATTAGATTTCAGCATTTCAGTTTACAGACTATTTTAGAATTATGTTATATGCTTGGTCATGCATTCTCAGATTTTTTAAACTTTCATGCATTTATACTCAGTTATCTCATGCTATTCATTCAGTTATTATCTCATGCACATAAACCCATGTATTTCTGCCTAATCTCATCGCACATACCAGTACATTCAAAGTACTGATTACATATGATTTTGCACTATGATATCGTATATCATAGGTTTGGACACTCAATTTCCTGATCACGCTTAGACAGATCAGCCTATCAGCAGTAGTAGTCATGGTGAGTACTTATATATCGAGGACCATTCATGTTTATTTTAGTATCTCATTTCAGTAGTTAGTCGAAGTTAGTTGGAGACTTGTCCTATCAACTCCTCCTCAGTCAGTTAAAGGCTTTTCAGACCATTTCAGACAGTTAGTCAATTTTCCAGTTGTTATTAATAGTCTTCCCAGTATTATTTTTAGACATTTTCAGAACAATAATTTTTTAATCACATGTTTCAGTATTTAAAATCTTATGGCATTTTCAGTTAAATTTTATACATGTTATTTTGTTTTCTATTTTATTCAGTGCTCACAGCAGGTACTAACTCATGAGTTAGCTTGTAGTCTCTTAGGATCGTAAGAATCGTGTGGCATCCAGGGTGTATTTTTGGGGCGTTACAAACTTAGTATTAGAGCCTAAGGTTTTACTGTGTCCTAGGGAGTTTGAAAATCCGTGTTGAGTAAAGTCTTGTGCATGTGTGTGAAGCGCACCACATTTATGGAAAAGAGGCTACAAGATGTTTTAGGAAAAGTTTCCCTTCTTTAAGTATTTATGTCATACGAATTATCATGACCTCTATTTGAACTCTTTTTTTAATTCACTCTTCCTTTCGTGTACAGAAAATGCCTCCCGAAAAATAACAACAAAAGGAAAAATGGGAATCAGCCCGCACCCCCACCTGTTCAAAAATATCCCCTGGATGAGCACCTCTCTCATGCTGAGTTCAGAGCTGTATTAACTACCTTATCTCACTCAGTAGCAGCTCAGAACAATCAGCAGGCTGCTATCTCAGCCAATCCAGTGGCTAATACCGCCGCAGCTAGGATTTGGTATTTCGCCTGAATAACCCTCCTTTGTTTTCTGGATCCAAGTCTAATGAGGATCTGTAAGAGTTTTTTGATATCGTTCAGAAGGTTACTGACATCATAGGTGTCACGTCTAGTGAGAGTGCAGAGTTGGCTGATTACCAGTTTTAGGATATAGATCACACCTGGTATAAGTAGTGAAAGGGGGATAAAGATGTTGAGACAGCGCCTATAGAGTGGGAGGAGTTTTCTACGGCCTTCATAGATAGGTTCTTCCCTTTAGAATTGAGGAAAAATAAAGTGTAGAAGTTTATCAACTTGAAGTAAGGTAGTATAAGTGTGAAGGAGTATTCACTTAAGTTTACTTAGTTGGCCAGGTATGCCCCTAATGTGGTGTCGGATAACAAGTCTAGAATAAGTAAGTTTGTTTCTAATGTATCTAATAGTGTAGACAAGAAGTGTACGACTGCTACATTGATTAAGTATATGGACTTGTCTAGGCTTATGGTTTATTCTCAGCAGATTAAGGAGGAAAAGGCTAAGAAAGAAGAAAGAGAGAATAAAAAGGCTAGGATAGGTAGTTTCAACTTTTCTTAACCGAGGTTAGAGGGTGGTAACCATTCTCAATTTCATCAGAAATCTTCAGCTCCAGCTCCATCTTCAGCTAGTGCTCCAGTGCCAAAGTTTTGTAATGACGGTCGAGATGGGGCACCAGGCTCCAAAACTCAGGTTCGTTTGAGCAGTGGTCGTACCCATCCACTTTGGAAAATATGGTAGAAATCACCTAGGTATATGTAGAGCTGGCATTGATGTTTTTTTAGGTGTGGTAAGCTAGGTCACAGGTTTTGGGAGTGTAGTGTAATGGCACAGAGGGGAAAGGATTTGCATTAGCAAGGTTAGTCCAACCATTCTTCAGTTCCATCCGATCACTCGACTCAGCAGGGCGCCACTTCCAATGCCACTTGTGGCGAGCATCAAAATAGGTTGTATGCACTCTATTTCTGACAGGATCAGGAAAGTTCTCTTGATGTGGTTATGGGTATGTGGCAGTTTTTCATCTTCATATTTATGCTTTGTTTGATCTTGGAGCTTCGCTTCTTTTGTAAACCCCCTACATAGCTGTTAATTTTGGTGTTAGTCTCGAAACTCTAGAAAAGCCCTTCTTAGGGTCTACCTTAGTGGGTAAATCTATCATAGCCAGACAGGTATCCAAAAACTTCCCGATTACAGTATCTCAGAAAATCACTTCAATTAATTTCAGAAATAAAGTCATTCATTTTTAGTTTTTGAATGAACCATTCATCGAATTGAGAGGCAGTATTGCAGTGCTCAGGGGTCACATGTGTTTTAAATCCTTTTTTAGAATCCTGTGATAGCATATGACCTAGAGTTAGAGGCATAAACTCAGGAGTTTAGCAGCAACAAAGTTGGGATAGTATTATCTGAAATTAGTAAATTTTATATCTATGGGGCTAGTTGTATGAAGGTGAATCAGTAGGCTTGAATAGTGCATGCAAGAATTTAAGTTGTTGATTTGAAATATAAGTATAGAGATGTGATATTAGTGGGCTATAATGAAAGTTAGTATGGTTCATTAAGAGTTTGAGAATATCCATGTTAAGTGTTAGAATCTAAGCTTGAATCTTTGAAAATTGAGCTAATGGATAGTAGAGTTGAGGTAGTAGATGGTGTGAACTCATGGTACGGTGATACTCCTACAAAATTCTAAGTTAGTCAGTGCTTAAGTTATTGTATGATAATTGTTAAGGCTATAAAAAGCTAAGAATTATGTATCAAGGAAGTACTAACAGTGGGCCTTACATTATCAGGTGTAGTCTTTCAGGGTAAGTATAGTATTTATGTGCCTTATTATACCTCAGACTCTAGTGTGAAGTGGTGACAGTTCAGTTTAGAGCTTATGCCCGTAGACTTAGGATGATGGCTTTAGGCTAAGGGGGAGATGATGGGACCAGTAACCAAGTCAGGCTCTTAGGTTCTAGTAGTAATGCCTGGGTTCTGTAGAACAACACTAAAGAAGGAGATCCCCAACCCATTCTGATCTCAGTGAAAAGTTTTTTACTTCAGTCATCATGATATCTAATCATGCCTTATGAAAAATCATGTACTCTCCCAGTTCTTAGTATGAGGAGCTCTAATTCACTCATCAGTACAAATCATGTTCCATGAATTTAGGAACTCCAAACTCAGTTTACGCAGCTCATGACTCATGTACTCATTCTTTACAGTATATTCAGCTCCAATACTCATGTTTTACTCTTAATGATCGGCAAACTTCAGACTATGTCATGTATATTCTCAGTTTTGATCTATGTAATAAATCCATAATGTTTAGACTCTATTCCTCGAGCCTCCATAAAATGTTGAGTTATGCATAATATCTTTTCACATTTCAGGTCCTCATGTTCTAACCTTTTAGTGACTTTTCCTTATGTCAAGCTAGCAATGATCAACAGTTGGTTAGATGGGAAAGAGTAAGCATTTCTTGTTGACGAAAGATTGTTGTATGTTTGCTTTAGCTAAGCCTGTAAGTGTGAAGTAAGATTGAGGCTAAGTTTTTTATATATGTCATGGTTAGTTAAAATTTTATGTGTGTTTTCTTGGGGTAGTTCATGGAAGTTGTTAATGATATAGGTTTAGAGGATACGAAGAAGATGCTTTTATGGGTGTTTGTTTAAAAGGTAACATGTAGTTATAATGATAGGCCTGAATGCCATGTTTCTATATATGTGTGTAAATGCACTACGTATTAGTGAATGTCTAGTAAAAGGTTGAATGTAGTTGCTGAAGTGATAATAAAAATTATTCCTAAGATGAGGAGTAGTGAATATGTAGGGTGTGTCAAATTCATGATTCAGGCTAGAATTACGGTGTTATGTGTGCACCTTGTAGATTCGAGTAGGTTTGAACATAATGAGATAATTCAGTTTGGCTCAGACTTCAGTAGGTAGAGTTATCAGTGCCTATGTGAATATTTTCAGTGGCCTCAAGTAAAGTGCAGTTTTGAAGTTGTATGTATAGTTGAGTATAAGCTTTCAGTATAATTCTGTCCATTTAGACAGCAGTTCAGTTAGTAGCCAGATAGACCAGTTCTTATGTTTTTTCTATCTTCCGATCTAGTCTTACTATCTAATGTGTCATGAATATGGCTATTCCAAGAGATCGTTTATCCGTATCCATGTAAATTATGAATCCAGTTCAGTCCATGCATTATGTTTTAGATTTCTAATATTCAGTTAAGATTCAGTTCATAAGTGTCCCGTGCATCATCTCAGTCTTTCCTTAATATTTTAGCCAAGTCATGTATCATGTTTCAGACTCAGTCATGTAATCATGTTTTTAGTTATGCATGTATGTTCAAGTATATAATCTTAGTTCCTCAGTGTCCTCAGCTTAATCAGTCTCATTCGAGGACGAATATTCCCAAGGGAGATATTGTAAGACCCCATATGATCCTAGCTCAATTCAGCTCACCATTGTATGTAAAAAGGTATCCAAGAGTTTGAAAATTTTTCTAAGTGTTAGGACTTAGTCATTTCTAAAGCCCTTAAACTTTGATAACTTTATTTTTTACCTTCTCATCCATAGAATGTCAATTTTAAAGTTTATTCATGATTGGGTATGTCATAGGGGCATCTCGGACGAGTTTCAGAATTTTTGGACAAGCATAAGGACATGTTTGGAAGTCCAAAATAGTAGCAACACCGAGAAAAGCCCGTGGCACGCAGCTCATCGCCCGCCCCTTATTTTTCCAACTTCTGTTCCTGTTTTTACAAGGGCAATTGGGTCTTTTTCCTTCACCCATTTGGTCCATAACATGGGATTTAGGGTCCCAAAAGCATAATTTGATATCCTATTTCACAAATTCTCTCAAAAGAAGGCATCCTCTCTCAAGAACAAACCCTAGCCTCCTCAAAAGAATCAAGAAAATTCAAGCTTAATTTTCAAGAAACCCATCAGGAATCTTCACGAGTTCTTATATTAAGGTATGTGTGATGTTCATAATGGGCCTTTTCACCCATGGAGTCCAAGAATTGATTTTCAAGTTTAAAACCATGATTTTTATGTTATTATGAGTTATCTTCAAGGAGTTGTTATGAACTTTGATTTCAATTATGTTTACCATGTGTGTTCGTTGGAATTTTCCCTTGGCATGTTTGATTGGTGATTTTTAAATATTACATCCTCAATCCATGATTTTACTATTGCGATTATGTTATTATCACATGATTTGACTATTCCCATGCTTTAACTTATGACCCTCAAGTGTTTGATGAAATGCCTAAGTGTTGAATGTTGAACAAGGATTCCCCTCTATGGTTTCAAATGTTTCATGTGGTACTATTGTTTTTGCTATCGAGTTCTGGGGGTTAGAATACCCAAAATTTAGCTAATTTACTTATTCTCAATATTTTTAGAATGGTTTCAGACACGTGTGAGCATTGTCAGTTCACTCAGTTATCATGTCAGTCAAACTTAGATCAGTTCAGTAATCAGTGTCAATTCAGATGGGAGTAGGATTCAGCACCGAGCGAACCTAGGGATGTGGCCTCACTCGCCAGTTAGGACTGGGTCCTTGTTAGCAGTCACTAAGTTCTAGAACTACGTTTCCAGCGTAGGATTAAGATATGTCACCCGCTAGTTTAGGACTGACATTCTCTCAAGGATCACCCACCATCTTAGGACTGATCTCAGGGGTCACCAACCAGTTTAGGACTGACTCCACAATCATTGTTACCACCCGTGGCACGGTACTAGCACCCTTTCAACTGGGGTCATAGGTTTGACCTCTATCAGCTCAGATTTGGGGCATGTCAGTTAGAGATAGCTCCCACAGTTTTAGTCTCAATTTGGTATTCAGTTTCAGGTTTACATTGACCATAGCGTATAGTTTATCAGTTATTTAGTTATCAAATTTTAGCATTTTAGTTTACAGATTATTTCAGAATCATGTTATATGCTTGGTCATGCATTCTCAGATTTTTCAGCTTTTATAAATTTAAACTCAGTTATCTCATGTTATTCATTTAGTCATTATCTCATGCACATAAACCCATGTATTTTTCTCTAACCTTATCTCACATACTGGTACATTTAAACTACTGATTGCATACATTTTCTTTGCGCTATGATGTCTTATATCATAGGTTTGGACGTTCAATTTCCAGACCGTACTTAGATAGATCAACCTATCAGCAACAGTAGTCGTGGTGAGTCCTCATATATCAAGGAATGTTCATGTTTATTTTAGTATTTTAGTTCAGTATCCAGTTGGAATTAGTTGGGGGCTTGTCCCATCAACTCCTGAGTCAGTTAGAGGCTTTTCAGACAAATTCAGACAGTTAGTCAGTTTTGTAGTTGTTATTAATAATCTTCCCAGTATTGTTTTCAAACGATTTCAAAACTATGATTTTTTAATCACATGTTTTAGTATTTAAAACCTTATGGCATTTTCAATTAAATTCTACACATGTTATTTTGTTATGTATTTTATTTAGTGCTCAGAGCAGATACTAGCTCATAGATTAACTTATGGTCTCTCGAGATTGTAAGCATCGTGTGGCGTCCAGGGTGTATTTTTGGGGCGTTACACCGTGTTACCCTTCAACATATCCAATGATCATGCAAGCAACGGTGACTGATGCCTCATCTATGGAGGAGCATCTTGTGAATCTGATAAAAGTAATTAAGGGCCTGACTAAATATGTTCAGAATCAAGATGCTCGGATTGATAAGATAGTCAATAGAATAGAAGGCCTGATAGACAGAGAACTTAGCCATACACCTAGAAAAGTTCTAGAGGATCATGAGATAGAACATGTTCTAGAGGATCATGAGATAGAACATCCTATAAAATAAACACCATCGACTAAAGAGTTACAAGTTTCTTCTGGGGGAATGATCCCAATTGAGTAATTAAAGGAATTCATTGAAGGTACCCTCAAAGACAAGTATGATGTTGTCACCAAGTCTTCCCTTGCATATGCCAACCCCTATACTACAAGAATTGATAGCCTCAAATATTTTGTTGAGACCCAAACAGCGCGTCACACACTTTGTTGAGACATGTAATAATGCTAGAACTTACAGTGACTATCTTGTCAAATATTTTGTTCGTTGCCTAAAGGGAAACATCTTTGATTGATATACTAACCTTAATCCTAACTCCATCGATAGTTGGGAGCATGTGGAGCATGAGTTCCTAAATCTCTTTTAT
Source organism: Capsicum annuum (assembly GCF_002878395.1). Taxonomy (NCBI): domain Eukaryota; kingdom Viridiplantae; phylum Streptophyta; class Magnoliopsida; order Solanales; family Solanaceae; genus Capsicum; species Capsicum annuum. The sequence continues at coordinate 3,535,077 of NW_025820303.1, forward strand.
AGCACAAGGTGTACAGTGAACATGGTAGAGCTCACGAATACTAGTCAAAGAAAAGATGAGCTAGTCATTGACTTCATCAATCAATGTACAAATGCGAGTCTAAACTACAAATACAGGCTCAATAAAACTTCTGCAATAAAGACGTGCATCCAAGGAATGCACTGGGAGCTTCTATATATCTTGCAAGGCATTAAGCTGAAATCCTTTGAAGAGTAAGCTACGTGTGCTCACGACATGCAGTTGAGCATGACTTTTGCTGGAAAGGAATACGCCTATCCATGACCCTCAAAGGGGAAAGGATAAGCAGGAACCCAAAATATGGGGCAAGTTTGTCCCTAAAAATGACAACAAGGAATCCATAAATGTTGACATACCTCCTATGAAGGTCGCCACGAAGGTGAGCAAGAAGCAAAGCATGAAGACTACTTCTCGAGCACGTCCAAATCAGAAGTTAACTTTAAAAGAGATACAAGAAAGGGAATACCCTTTCCTTGATTTCGATGTTGCCAAGATTTTTGATGAACTTCTTGAGCATAAGCTCATTGAATTCCCAGAGATTAAGCGGCCCGGCAAAGCTAAAAGGACCAATAACACAAATTATTGCAAGTATCATAGGCTTGTGAGTTACCCTCTGGAAAAGTTCTTTGTCTTTAAAGACAAAGTCATGCAATTGGAAAATGAGACGAAGATCTTCTTTGATGATAAGGCGTCCAGTTCTCATCAAATCTCTATTATTTTTGGCTTATTCAATCTAATTCAAATAAGCATCGAGGAACATAAAAGGGAACCATTAGAGCATGATAAGTCTTCGTTCACTGTCGAAAAAGCCGCCACAAAGAAGCCCTTCTTCACTTCAAATAAAGAAAGCATTGCATTTTTAAAAAAGAAAAAAACTCATGTTCTCTGCTATGTACCAAGGGTAAAGAAAGAGAAAGATCACCCATCCGATGCCCAAGATAATAGGCTAAAGGGGCTAACTTTACCTATCAGGAGGATTGACGCAATAAATCCATCCTCAAGGCTATTTGGAGAGTCTGTGGCTCAAAATCTGCCACAAGATATGATACTCTCTACGAAGTGTACAAAAGAAGGCTTCAATCAAATACATAGAAGCTATTTGTAAAGGATGGATATAATCCTAATGAGCCATCAAGGTTGGGTAAACTTCTATTAGAAGGTACAACCAGGCAAGTATGTGGAGGTTTAGGATACACATAGCCACCTCCAATTCACATCTCCATTAGAAGGGCAGTTAGTAACTACATCACTATAAAAGAAGAGTCTATTACATCCAACGAAAGGCCTTTTGTCTTTGACCGACTTGGAGAAACAACAACAAAAACTTTAGTGTTCGAGAGGTTAGGTCTTCTAAATAAGAAGAGAAGTAACAAGCATCGGAGAAGTCATCGATGTATGACAATACACTCAAAACATAAGATCCAGAAGGATTTCTAAAATTTGATTCTTTCTATATTGAGACGACAGACAAAACTGGTAGTTTCATACAATGAGGTATTAAAATCTTAGGCTCATACCGTGGTTTATACCAAAAATCATAAGAAAGATAAAGAAAGTGTTGGATCCTCATTTCCTATTACAACCCAAAATGAGAATGATGTCTTATCTCAAATGAAGGTTGACGAACAAATGGAAGATACATTCTGGTGTTACCATATATCCATCAACGGCAATGATCTGTAAGAGTAGAAAGATGTTGGAGAGGCTTCATCACAACTTAAAGAAGGATTGAAGGCCACAATATATCCCTTAAAAGAAGTTAATCTTAGAACCAATGAAGACCCAAGACCAACTTACCTGAGTGATTTTCTAGAGATAGAGGAGAAAATCGCTTATATGAACATACTCAAAGAATATATGGATGTATTCTCTTGGAGTTATAAGGAAATGTCTGGCTTAGATCCAAAAGTAGAAGTCCATTAGTTGGCGTTCAAGAATGGGGCTCATCCTATTAAACAAGCATAAAGGCACTTTAGGCCAAAGCTGGTTCCATTGATAAAAAATATGTCCAATAAACTCATCAAAGCTGGATTTATTCGAGAAGTTAAATACCCCAAATGGATTTCAAGTATTATTCCGATACGAAAAAAGAATGGCCAAATTCTAGTTTGTGTCGACTTTTGGGATCTCAACAACGCTGTCGTAAAGATGATTTTCCAATACCTATACCAAAATTGATTATTGATACCACTATTAGTTATGATGCAATGTCCTTTATAAATGGCTCATCCGGCTATAATCAAATCCGTATGGTGCCAAAAGGCGAGGAGCTCACTGCATTCCGTATGCCCAAAGGTATCTATTGCTATAAGGTAATGCCTTTTGATTTAAAGAACACTGGTTCCACTTATCAAAGAGCTATGCAAAACATCTTTGATGGCCTACTCCATAAAAATGTTGAGTGTTATGTGGATGACTTATTGGTAAAGTCAAGAAAGAGGGACGACTACTTAAAAGACCTAAGAATGATATTCGAATTGCTTTGAAGATATCACCTTAGGATGAATCCATTAAAATGTGCCTTTGGACTTACTTTTGGAAAGTTCCTTGGCTTTATTATATGACACCAAGGAATTGAAATTGATCAGGGCAAGGTTGATGTGATTTTGAAGATGCCCGAGCCTTGAAACATTCATGAGTTAATAATTCTTTAAGGAAGGCGAGCATATTTAAGAAGGTTCATCTCAAACTTGGCCAGAAAATGTCAACCATTTAGCCATCTCATGAAGAAGGACACTCCCTTCAAATGGGACCAAGCTTGTAGAAAGGCCTTCGAAATTACCAAATTATACTTGATGAAGCCTCCGATTCTTGCAGCACTTATACCTGGAAAACCATTGATACTATATATCGCAACACAAGAAAGGTAAGTTGGAGCATTACTAGCACAAGAAAATAGTGAAGTCAAGGAAAATTCCCTTTACTATCTTAGCAGAATGATGACTCCAAATGAGTTGAATTATTATCCAATCAAAAAGTTGTGTTGGGCATTAGCCTTCTTAATTTAAAAAATGAAGCACTACTTTCAAGCTCACGTCATTCATCTTCTGTTTAGGGAAAATCCTATCAAGATTGTAATGTCTAAACCAGTCTTTAGTGACCGACTTGCAAGATGGCACCTTCAATTCCAACAGTTATAGATTGTGTACGTTCCCTAAAAGGATATAAAGGGACAAGCATTGGCTGATTTCTTGGCAGACTACCTGATACCTGATGTCTGGGAACTAAGCGATGAATTTTCTGACGAAGATGCAATGGTTATTGAAGCCATACGCCTATGGATGATGTACTTTGGTGGTACCGCAAATTGAGATGGAGCTGGTGCTAGTGTGGCGTTTGTCACTCCACGAGAAGAGGTCATCCTATACTCGTTTACCCGAACAAACCATTGCTCTAATCATGTTGCAAAATATCAGGCATTAATACTTGGACTTGAGATGGCAGTTGACATGAAACAACTGCAATTACAAGTCTTTGGTGACTCCCAATTGGTGATCAAGTAGCTTTTGGGAAGCTATGAAGTCAAAAAGCCTGAGCTATGACCATATCATGATTATGCATAGAAGTTGATAGGGTGTCTTAGAGAATTAACCCTGCAGCATGTGCCAAGGAAATAAAATAAGCAAGCTGATGCCCTAGATTCCTTGGCCTCAATCCTAACTTTTCTGAATAAAACACGAGTTACCATCCACCAAGAATAGGTAGTACCACCACCGAATGAGGATGAGGATGCAGCAAATAAGGTTTACTACCTCGTCGCTGAGTCTGAATCTGTAAAGAAAGATTGGGTACAACCTATTAGTGACTATTTATGTTATGGGATACTTCCAGAAGATTCGAAAAGAAGGACTGACATTCTCCATTGTGTACCTAACTTTTTTTACTATAAAGAAAAGCTATATAAAGGATCATTTGAAAGAGTACTCTTACAGTGTTTGGGAGAGGAAGAAGCAATGCAAGCTTTGCAAGAAGCACACTTAGGAGTTTGTGGATCGTACCAGTCTAGACTGAAGCTCCATTTTCACATTAAAAGGATAGGATATTATTGGCCAACGATGGTGAAAGATTGCATGGACTATGCTAGAAAATGCAAAGTTTTCTAATTCCATACAAATTTCATACATTAACTTCCTTAAGTATTGCACCCAACTGTAGCATCTTGGTCATTTAATGCTTGGGGAATGGATGTTGTTGGGCCACTACCAAAATTCTCTGGTGGAAACTTATACATCTTGGCCATGATAGATTACTTCTCTGTAAGACCCCGTAAGATCCTAGCTCATTTAAGCTCACTCTTGCATACTAAAGGGGTCCAAAACTTAGAAAGTTTCACTAAGTGTTAAGACTTCGTCATTTCCAAAGCCTCTTAAACTTTGATGATTTTAATTCCGACCTTCCTAGCCTTAGAACATCAATTTTTAAGTTGATTCATAATGGGGTGGTCGATAGCATATCTCGGATAAGTTTCAGATTTTTTGGATGAAGTTTAAGGCTTGTTTGGATATTCAAACCAGTGAGTCAGCGTGACATGTCCATGGAATGCCGCTTATCATATTGGTGGGGTGCAACGTGGTGCATCACCTAACGCATCGACTGAGTGACATGACGTGTTGCTTACCACGTCACTAGCCACATTCAATTTAATTAATTTCGAGTATGTGGGCGTATTTGAGTTATTTTCCCCTTACTTGGCCTCACCCATAACACGAGATTAAGGTCCCAAAAGGGAAAAATCACTCTTCTTTTCACAAACTCTCTCAAGAACAAAACCCTAGATTCTTTAAATCCAAGTTCAAGTTTCAAGAAATCACCAAAAGCTCATGAAAATTCATCAGTTAAGGTATGTTAGATGCTCATTCATGGGTCCTTTTCACCCATGAAGTCCAAGAATCCATTTTCAAGTTTAAAATCATGACCTTTACATGTGTTTCATGAATTTTATCCATGAACTTCCATGAATTGCAATTTTTATATCATGTTAACATGTGTTTTTGTTGGAATTAGCCTTTGACCCGTTTGAAGAATGATTTTTGCATGTTAAATCCTTAACCCATGATTTTTGTATTGAAATTATGTTATTATGTCATGATTTAACTATTCTCATGCGTTAACTTTATGACCCCCATTTGTTTGATTGAATACCTAAGAGATGAATTTTGAATAATGACTACTTATCATGTTTTTGAAGCTTTAGTATGTTTCTACTTGTAATGTTATCGAGTTATGAGGGTTATTATGAATACCCAAAAACTTACCTGTTTACTTAGTCTCAGTATTTTTAGAATGGTTTTGGATATATTAGAGTATTATTAGTTCAGTTAGTTATCATATCAGTAAGCTTAGTTTAGTCCTGTAATCAAAGTCAGTCCAGTTAGGAGTAGGATTTAGCATCGAGTGAACCCAGGGATGGGGGATCACCTTCCAGTTGAAGGTGTGACCTTTAGTAGCAGTCCCTATATTTCAGAACTACGTAGCCAGTGTAGGTTAAGATATTAACCTGCTAGTTGAGGGTTGGCATATATCTTACTGGGGCACCTTCCAAAAGAGGCTGACTCCTTAGTCCTTTGAGACTTCACTTTAGTGGATCCACACAGCCAGTGTTAGTACCTGTGGCACGGTACTGACACCCTTCTAACTAGGGTCACAACTTAGACCCTAATTATCTCATATTGGGGCATGTAGGTTAGATGATAGCTCCCACAGGTTCAGTCCAGTCTCAGTTTGGAAGTCAGTTCAGTTTTGCTTGATCATAGCATACACTTTATCAATTAAATTAGTACTCAGATTTCAGTTTTCATTCTAAAGACTATTCCAGCATTATGTTATGTGCTTGGTCATACATTCTTAGATTTTACAATCTTCACGCATACTATGCATTAGTTATCTCATACTATTAATTCAGTCAATTATTATTCATGCACATGAGCCCATGCGTATCGGCCTAACCTCATTTAGCATATTAGTACATTCAAAGTACTGACCGTATACTTGTTTTTTGTGCTATTATGTCTTATATTATAGGTTCGAACGCTCAGATTCCCGATCATACTTAGACATTTTAGCGCATTAGCAGCAGTAGTTGTTGTGAGTCCTGGATCTATCGAGGACATAGTTATTTATCTCAGATTTATTCAGTTGTTCAGTATTTTATTTCAGTTAGATAGTTTCAGTTAGTAAGGGTTTATCCCATCAACTCTTATCCAGTCGGTTTTAGAGGCTTTAGAATATTTCAGACAATCAGTTAGTTGTCAGTTTTATCAGTTAGTTTTTAGCATTTTCCCTTATATTTCAGACTTGTGGATTTCAATTGTATTGTTTTAGTATTGAAAACTTACGGAATATTTAGTTGTTTTTGCACATTTTTGTTATCAGTATATTATTCATTGCTCACAGAAGGTACCAACTTATAGGTTAGCTTGTGGTCTCTCGAGACTGTAAGCACCGTATGGCATCCAGTATGTACTCCTAGGGCATTACATTCACAAAATGGGCCGAAGTTATTGCTCTCAATAAAGTAAAGAAAAAAAATATTGCAAACTTCATCTGAGTAAATATCATCTACCACTTTGGAATTCCTCAGTACATAATAACTAATAATGGCAAGCCATTTGATAACAAGATGATGAACAAGATTTGTGATATCTTTGGTTTCAAGCAGCGTAAATCTTCTATGTACCATGTTGTCGCCAATGGTCTAGCCAAAGCATTTAATAAGACTTTATGCAATCTATTGAAGAAAGTCATCTCCAAGTCTAAACGAGACTAACATGAATGAATGGAAGAAGCTTAGTGGGTATATAGAATACTTATCGCACTCAGACACAAGCAACTCCATGCACGCTCGCTTTTGAAGTTGAAGCAGTCCTGCCAATTGATCGTCAATTACCTTCTTTAACACTGGTTATTTAAGAAGACTCGCCGACGAAGAAAATACTAAGTTACTTCTTGCAGAGTTAGAAACTTTTGAAGAAAAGAGGCTGGAGGCTCAGCAAAATCTTGAATGTTACCAAGCCCGTCTATCTCATTCTTTCAACAAAAGAGTTCAGTTGAGGTGCTTCCAAGTTGGAAATCAAGTTCTTGCAGTAAGGCAAATTCACCCCAAAGTGGGATGGACCATATATCGTACAAGAAGTATATTCAAATGATGCTTACAAGCTTGTCGATGTAGATGGAGTGAAAATTGGTCCGATCAACGCTAAGTTCTTGAAACATTACTATCCATGAATGAAGATGCCGCACTCTTTAAGGCACGAGTATAAACTGCATGTTCACTCCTGGCTCGCAAGAGTATAAACTGTGTACGGTTCAAAAAAAAGGAAGTCCACTAGGTTGAAAACCTCAAAAGAGGTGGCCTAGGCAAAAGTTAGGATGAAAAAAAAAACACTCACCCCGGAACTACATTATTACTTGATCCTCTTTACTGAGGTACGTAGGTGCTTGGAATTTTATTCTGAGTTCAATTACATAAGTGTCAAAAAAATACATGTCCTTGTTTAATCCTCCATATGAAAGTTAAGTCTGCGTACATCTCAATTAAGTTTCGGACTTATGCCAAATACTTGTGGATCAATGGGTCCAACAAATCAAAAGGAAAGCTCTTTCAATAGGATTTCAAATACCTAAAGCCTACAGTTGAGGCATAGATCTGCCACACGAGCAATTATCAAATTTGCAAGTCAAAAGCTTTAATACTCAAGTTTTTCACATTGAAGTTTCAAGTCCAACTCGGTTGTGAGACAAAGACGTAAAGCCAATGAGCAACAAGTTTTGGAGAGAAAAGCCAAAATTTAATACTACAACATCAACACATCAAAATAAGCAAGCAATTCTTGGAGTTGAAATTCAAAAGGAATATTAAAATAAATAATCAATATAAAGAAAAAGAGTTTCTGTTACAACTAATTGATCTAACTACTCAATAAAAGGGTAAAAGAAAGCAACAAGAAGGTTTGAAGGAAGACATCTCCTAAGGCTATTCTAAGTATAGCTATAGTTGACTAAATCTTATAAAGAAACCTCTAAGACTTGGTTCTTCTTCTCTACGACCTTTGAGGCATTTTCTGTTGCAAGGAAGACATCAGAACACTTGGAAAACTCTTCTTTAGCAGTTGAAACTTTGGATTTCATCTTTGCAGTATCTCAGCGAGCTTTCAACTTCTTTACTTTTTTTCTCGCCTTCTCAAGAGATTTGCAGGCGGCAGAAACTTCTTCAGATTTCTCATCCATTTCCCTTAATACAAGCTCAAGATGCTCTTTTACTTTCAAGTATGGCTCTGACTCTTTAATTGTTGTGGTTTTATCAACAATGGCAGATCATGCTTGGTCATAGAAAGTCGCAAGACCAAAGAAAGACCCCAATAAATTTTGCAAAGTGGAAATATCTACCCCCATTCCACTCATGCTATTGAGTACAACTTCGACATCATCTTGGATAGAAGAAGAATGATTCGGAATAAGGCCTGCAAGTTTGGTGCGGATACTAGCTCAATCCTTCATGATAAATTCCTTTTAAGCTCTGAAATAACCTTCTTGCCATCAAAAATAGACATGGTTACCGCTGGTTACCGGGAAAAGTTTTGACTCTACATTTGCTTTGACTTTACCGCAAGAGTTAGAAGTGACCTCTTTGGATGACAAAAGTAACTTCCTTAAGTCTGGACCTACTACAGACTCGCTACTATCTTGTGGCTTAGTTTGGTGAGCATCTTCTAAAACTTGGTCATTTTCTGGCTGCACACACAAAGGCAAACATCATATGAGGGGTATATAAAGGCGATTCATATAATATAAAATAGTAGAGAGTTAAGTCATTACCTTCTCGATAGTTGGCGGAGTCTTCGATGAACTAGAAATAATATCCACATGGGAGTTATAATCACCTTGCTTTGCCAAGGATGGTCTTATGTTCTTCTAACAACGATCTCCATGACTACTATCGCTCTCATCTTGAGATGGTCATTTATTGAAAGCTTGTTGAGTCAAGGCAGACGGCTTCTCTTTTTGAGTTTCTGCATGTGGAGGTCCCTTGACTTTGTATGGAATGACTACCTTAGATTTTAAAATAGGAGTCTTAACCACAATTGGGACCTCCTCACCATGTTCTTGAGGAGTGTCGATAATAGAACCTATGATATTCACCAAAGATTGCAATTTAACTTCAATAAAGTTCCCATGAACTTTGACCCTCCAAGATTTATACGGCATGGATGAATATCTTCACACATTGGATGTGGCTTTAGGAAAAGTCTCTTTTGACATAGAACCATGCAATACATAAATTTGATAAAATTTAAGGTAATCATCTAGTGAAGCACTGCGAATATCATCTTCCAAGATTTCGGGAAGGCCTTGATAAAACCTAAATTGGCGGATAAACCGGTATGAGCTGTATGGATCAAGTATGAATGAACCTCCACATCTAAAAAGGAAGAGGTTAAAAGGAGGCTCTTGAAATAGCCTATCTCTGACTCTTCATCCTTATCATCATCCATAAAATGACAAGGAGTGGACTTGCTTGGCATAGTGGAAGTCCAAATAACACTATCTCCTTGACGGATGCGCTTTCTGGCAAGCTCTCCATCAAAGTACCTTGCCCTGCCTTCGCCGTAATATGTCGTCATCAATGGAATAGATGGTTCATTAGAAAGTGGAAAATATATCTTAAAATAGTAAGCAAGTTAACAATACACATAATGGATACTGCTCAAGCTGCGAAGATTTATAGACTCTGTTGAGACTATTATAAATGCTCGATAGGGCTGGAACTGCAAAACAAAAATTTTGCTTATCTGCCACCTAGCTGTAACTCAAAAAGTTCCTGAACGAATGAAATATCCATCCTTAGAGGGAATACAAAGGTGCACAACCAATATGATAGAAACGTTGCCAAATATGTATCGGTTCTATGTTCATACTTTACTCCAAGTTTATAAAATATGGCATCATCTACACTTGACCACTTCGCTGCTTTCAGAATAGTCCCAGTTAGGTTATGGGTTGACTTCAAGCAAGCAGATTTTTTCTTCTTTCTTAGTGGAGCTAACTTATATCTTAATACCCTTTTGCACCAAAACTTTATCCACTTGCTTAGAGGAACTCTCTGATTAGAAGCCTCTCCTTCTTGAAGATATTGGAAAGCTACAAACAAGAATTCACAAGAATGAGGGATAAATTTCTCATTATTTTCATCAACACCTGTAAGCTTCTTTGCTTCGGAAACTACTTCTTCATAAAGAAGACCTCTGATGGGCAGACCTCTAATTTTGTATAAGTCCCAAAGAATATGGATAGCTCTCCATCTGAAGTAAGAAATGTGTTGGTAGTTGGACACCAAGCCTTAAAAAATGCCAGTAATATGTTTGAGTTTCGATCATAGGTAAACAGTGAAGCTTAAACAGCATCATATATTTTTGTTGCCTTCAAGGTTTGTGCATTTCCAGTAAATATGTCCTCATCACATTCCCAATATCCTTGAGTATGACAATATTCACCAGTTATCTCCATAGTTCCCCAACATATTTCTTCTTTGAGCACCCGATGTCCTAAGCAAGGAAGGGTGCTCGCAATGTTCAATTGATGTTGGTTGAGAGTTAAAAGAAGTCATACTTTAAATAATCGATTAGCACCAATGTCATGTTCTGAAGTCTAATCTGACATCTGGAGAGAATTTTGCAAGGGTGACCACGGATCTGCATACCTGTCTACTATTGGTGTATTAGTTAATAGCCTAGTTAAAACTATACCATCATTGGCCTTAATTGGGAGATACTTGCTTTTAGAGGATGAAGATATGAAGTCTCTAAAGTGAACCACCTCTGCAAGCTGCATAAACAAAAGAATCTTGGTTAAACACAAAGTTAAGATTTGGAAAAATACCTATAAAAATGCCAAAGATTAAAAGGGTCCTCCATGTTTTGGCATTGGTGAAATATAGTCATGTATACTTGAAGCCGAACTCGTCAAGTCTTAAGGTGACAGAGGCAAAGTTAAACTCTTGCACCTTAATCTAACCATTGTAAAGGGCCCATACTTAGAGAAGACTACCGTCTTCAAGCAAAATTGTTCTAACTTAAGGTGACGGAGGCAAAGTTAAACTTCGCACCTTAAGTCGATGTCCACCGTCTTCAAGCAACATTATTCGGACTTAAGGTGACAGAGGTGAAGTTAAATTCTCGCACCCTAAGCCGATGTCCATCGTCTTCAAGAAAAATTGTTTAGACTTAAGGTGAAGTTTAACTCTCTCACCTTAAGCCGATGTCCACCCTTTTCAAGCAAAATTGTTCGGACTTAAGGTGATGGAGGCGAAGTTAAACTCTCTCACCTTAAGTCGATGTCCACCATATTCAAGAAAAAAATGTTCGAACTTAAGGTAATGGAGGCGAAGTTAAAATCTCTCACCTTAAGATGATGTCAACCATCTTCAAGCAAAATTGTTTGGACTTAAGGTGACAGAGGCGAAGTTAAACTCTCGCACCTTAAGCCGATGTCCGCCGATTATTGCATATTGATATTTGTTTTAACCCTACTAAAAAGGGAAAAACACTAAAAAAAAAAAAGAAAAAGAAGAAGAAAGTAATTACCTTCCCCTGATTTATCGAGGAACTGCTGCTAAGAAATCTCACAAACTTGCATTAAAATAAGGATAAATTAATTAAAATCACACTTTAACTTTTTGTTATTACTTAAAATCTCATCCCACTAAATTAATTACAAAAATCCCTTCTAACTAATAAAACCCCAATATTTACAGATGTATTACAACCCACCCTATTTTCGCGTCTTCTACACCTCAAAACTCGCCCGAAATCATGGAAAAGTATCCAACGTTTTCACCAAATCAACAATTTGAATTACAACCGTGTTATCATCCACTACTTCAACATTCAAGTTTCAAGTTTCAACTTCCAATTACAGCCTCCATTAACTTTCTTCTTCAAATTTATTGGAGGTAAGTTTGTTTTCATAATTTTTTTAAGTTGAATAGTTAAAAAATTGAAGTCAATCTATTATCGATTTTATTTTTTTCAACATTTTAAGATTATTACTAATGGATGAAGGACCATCCTTTAGTATTGGAATTACTCCATTAGATCGTAAAATTTCAATTGAAGTTGGTGTTGAATTTGTGTCTGATTGTGTTGATTACAAAGACAGTGATTTTTTGTGAAAATAGATCAAAGTATCGTAACTGTCGACTATGATGGAAAAACTATGAGAGATTGCTGGTAATAGCAATAAGAAACGTATTGTTGTATTTACGAAGAGGAAAAGAAATCAAGTTAAAAAAATTGAATAATCAAAGGTATAAATTATATGTATCTGGCAGTTCTCCTTTGTACAAATACATACTATTTATGTATCAGGATATAAAAATAAATATATGTAAATTATTTGGTTGTTACTGATACATAGGTCTAACCTAAATAAGAGTCAATTTAATTCACAAATATTTTATTTATGATAGATCTTTATGATTTTTGTGCTTCTGGTACATTCAAAATAATTATGTTATTCTTATTAACGTAATGTATCATATGAATAAACAAGTCTTCAAATGGGAAATTTCGACAATAATAGAGATGCGTTGTAGATAAACATATTGTATTTGTACATATATGTTTTTTTTGATACATCATAAAATTTAGACGTGATTTTGATTCTTTCTGAACCTGATACATTCAATATAATATGTCTGATACATAGATCCAAGGTTAATAAGATATTCCATGCTTTCTGATTCATAATTTAACCTATATGTGATTTTGGCTTATTTTTATACCTGATACATTTAATATATTGATTATGATACATAGATCTAATTTTGTTGAGATATTAGATTCTATATGATACATACTAAAATTTGTAAGTGATTTGAGTTTGCTTACACCTGATACATTCAACATACTGAGTATGATCATAGGTATGATATATAACATTATTTCTAATAAGATGAGCCAAGGCACTAGTGTTGTGAACCAACACCCATTTGATGTTGAATACGTAGAAGACATTGCATAGCAAGCTAGTAAAAATTTGTAAGTATATCTTCACAAGTTTATCTATGTACAAAGAGTAAAACTGAATGCTATTTTTGAACATTTTCTAACTATAGAATCATTTATGTTCAGGGACTATGGAGTATTTGTGGCAACTTTTGTTGAGTTTCTTAGCGATCGAATGTCAATTCTCTCATCATATTTTGATGTTGAATATCATCGAAAGAGATATGCAACATTCTTATGAAACTATGGAGTCAAGAATGCGAATAAGTATATGTTAGCGACAATGATGATCCGCCAAGACTACGATCAAATTATGTCCCTCTGGTCGATGATTCTGCTATTGTTGTCATAGAGTAGATACTAATTTTTTGTCAGATATGTTCTAAACAGTATTTTGTATATTGTCTTAGATGCAAGTATTATTTTTATTTTAAATACTAAGTTAAATACTGTTGTTATTTTTTGGATGAAATTATTATCAAATATTTGGACCAGTTGAAGTTGTGGGATGTTCTACTCACTATTTACTTTCCTTTTGTCCTCACACACAATTTTATAAAACAGATATAGAATAAAATTGTTGAATAGTACTTCAAAATGTTTAAGTTCTTAATTGAAATGTAGCAGGTACTTTATGTGGTTTCAAAATACTTTAACATATTAATGTATTAGAAATATTAAGAATTAATTTGAAATGTATCATTATATATAATAAGTTTCTTCTACTGATTTTGCACTTTCAAAATATTTTGCTTATACACTATATATAAAACAATATACATGTATTATATTAATATATCAAATCATAATACTATTATAACAGATAACTAATATATAAATAGATGTAAATTTATGTATCATAAATTTTACTACAAATACTAGCAATCTATCATATTTCACAGTACGATGTATCATAATTTTGACACTGTCAATTCACTACTAAAAAAAGGTCAAAAAGTGACGATCAGCGTCGCTTTTTTGGCCAAAAGCGATGGAAAAACGTCACTTTTTCTACATCGCAAAAAGGTCCGTTGTTTTCTGAAAACGACGACCTGCGTCGCTTTTATTATGAAGCACTATGTCGCTTTTAGAAAAAAAGTTTTTAGTTATTTTTAGAAAAAGTGACATTGTGCATCGTTTTTTGTACTTCATGTGAAGAACACATGATGAATAAAAAACGACGGACATCGTTATTTTATTGAAGAAAAAAATAATATTTTTTTCAGAAAAATTGACACTGTCCATCATAATTTAAGAAAAATAAAATATTTTTTTGTAGAAACAGCGACGTTGGTCGTCGCCTTTTGTTCTTCATAATGATTAAAAAGCAACGGTAGCCATCGTTTTCTGTTCTTCATAATGAATAAAAAGCGACATTGGTCGTCACTTTTTGTTCTTCATAATGAATAAAAAAGCAACGACCATCGTTGTTTTTCTTTAAGAAAAAAATACTGATTTAAAAAGTGACGCTTATGTATTTCAAAAAAGTGACGGACAAAAGGGACCCTGTCCGTCGCTTTTCTGCATTTTTTGGATGCAGAAATCTGCATTTTCTGCATCCCACTTGCCAAATAAAAATACAATTCAATATATACAGTTTTATGCAACACACATTTTAAAAATAACCATTCAACGCGCTAAATTATCAAAATATTTAAGCAATTCAAATCAACAATACTTAAATAATCAAATCCAAAATTCAATACACTTAATAATTAATCCAACAACAATCAAAACACTTAAACAATCCTACAGTTTTTTCCTTAGATTCTATAGGCGTCCTAGATTTCTTCTAGTAGTTGACTTCAAACTCTTATCAGAACGAGGCCAATCACCTTCACCACCAGATGTTATCTGTATGCAAGTTTACATCAAAACATATAAATCAAGTCATTAGTTCATATTTCATGTGACTACACTTAGCTATTTTCAAGTTACTAGTACACATTTCAAGTCATTACATTTAAACCATTTTTCAAATATCTAATTGACATTTTATTTCCCTATACTTAATCATTTTTAAGTAAGTAAGTCACATTGCAAGTAACTGCACTTAACCATTTTCAAATAACTAATTCACATTGCAAGTCACTACACTTGAAACATTGTCAAGTCACTAGTACACATTTCAAATCACTACCCTAAACTATTTTCAATTAACTATTTCACATTTCAAGTCAATATACTTAATCATTTTCAAGTGATTATACTTTATTATTTTAAAGTTATTAGTACACACTTCAAGTGACTACACTTAACCATTTTCAAATCACAAGTTTACAATTTCAAGTAACTACACTTAATCATTTTCAAGTCACAAGTTCGCAATTTCAAGTAACTACACTTAATCATTTTCAAGTAATTAGACTTAATAATTATTAAATAACTTATTCACTAGTACACATTTCAAGTGACTACACTTAAACCATTTTCAAATAGCTAATTAACATTTCAAGTCACTATACTTAACCATTTTCAAGTAACTACACTTAGCCATTTTCAAGTCACTAGTACACATTTCAAGTAACTACATTTAACTATTTTCAAATAACTAGTAGACCTTTCAAGTCACTACACTTAACCATTTTCAAATAACTAATTTGTATTGCAAGTCACTACACTTAACCATTTTCAAATAATTAATTCACATTTCAAGTCACTATACTTAAACCATGTTCAAGTAACTACTTCACATTTCAAATAACAATTCTTAACCATTTTCACGTAACTACTTCACATTTCAAATAACTATACTTAATCATTCATTTCAAGTCACTATACTTAACCACTTTCAATTAACTAATTCATATTTCAAGTGACTACACTTAATAATTTTCAAGTCACTAGTTCACAATTTCTAGTAACTCCACTTAACCGTTTTCTAGTCACAAGTTCGCAATTTCAAATAACTACACTTAATCATTTTCAAGTCACTACACTGAATAATTTTCAAATAACTTATTCACTAGTACACATTTCAAGTCACTACACTCAAACCATTTTCAAATAGCTAATTGACATTTCAAGTCACTATACTTAACCATTTTGAAGTGACTACACTTAACAATTTTCAAGTCAAAACACAAGTTCACATTTGAACTACCTAAACTTAAATATTTTTGAGTCACTAATTCACTACTCAAGTGACCACACTTTAGTATATTCAAACCACAAGTTCACCTTTCAACTACCTAAACTTTAACATTTTCAAGTCGCTAATTCACTACTCAAGTGACTACACTTTGGTAAATTCAATTGACAAGTTCACATTTCAACTACCTAAACTTAAAACATTTTTGAGTCACTAATTCACTACTCAAGTGACCACACTTTAGTAAATTCAATCGACAAGTTCACATTTCAAGTACCTAAACTTAAATATTTTTGAGTCACTAATTAACTACTCAAGTGACCACACTTTAGTAAATTCAAAACACAAGTTCACATTTCAAGTACCTAAACTTAAACATTTTCGAGTCACTAATTAACTACTCAAGTGACCACACTTTAGTAAATTCAAAACACAAGTTCACATTTCAACTACCTAAACTTAAATATTTTCGAGTCACTAGTTCACTACTCAAGTAACCAAATTTAGTAAATTCAATTGACAAGTTCACATTTCAAGTACCTAAACTTAAAACATTTTTGAGTCACTAATTCACTACTCAAGTGACCACACTTTAGTAAATTCAAAATACAAGTTCACTTTTTAACTACCTAAACTTAAACATTTTCGAGTCACTAATTGACTACTCAAGTGACCACGCTTTAGTATATTCAATTGACAAGTTCACATTTCAAGTACCTAAACTTAAAACATTTTCGAGTCACTAATTCACTACTCAAGTGACCACACTTTAGTAAATTCAAAATACAAGTTCACTTTTTAACTACCTAAACTTAAACATTTTCGAGTCACTAATTGACTACTCAAGTGACCACGCTTTAGTATATTCAATTGACAAGTTCACATTTCAAGTACCTAAACTTAAAACATTTTCGAGTCACTAATTCACTACTCAAGTGACCACACTTTAGTAAATTCAAGACCCTCTCAAAAAAAGGTTGTCCCTTTTACAACTCTAACTTAGAATCTAAAACATATGTCTTTGTGGAGAAAAGGAACTTTTATAGCACACCAAACTGGAATTTTTTTTTCTACTATTGAAGTCCTAAAACTGGAAAAACACTAGGTGATCGTTGCATACTCCCTCCTTTATTAGTAATTAGTGAACAATTTCAACACTTCAATTTATTCATGTACCAAACTAAAATTGACACATCCAGTTTAGCAGAGATGACACTTAGTGCATTTGTCACTCAACTACTCAAGTGACCATATGTTAGTAAATTCAATAGAAAATTTAACATTTCAAGTACCTACACTTAAGTATTTTCATACAAGTCCAAATAAGAAGAAATCAAATAAAAGAATTTCAATTGAATTTCGTCAAATTTAGATCACAAAATATGTTAAAAGAAGAAGAAAGAAAGATCACAAAATGTGTTAAAAGAAGAAGAAACAAAGGAGTAGAAGATAACCTAAAATTAACACGAAAGCAAGCTGGTGCTGTGGGCTTGTGCGTGCTGGTCGGCTGGTGGGGAAGATGCAGCGGCGCTGACATCTTTGCTGGCTGCTGCTGTCATTGGTTGTTGTTGTTGCTTCGGTGAAAGGCGGCGATTGGCTAAGACAATTTTTTTCACGGGAGAGATAAAAGGAGATGGTTTTGGCTGCAGCTAGAAGGAGAACAGAGGAGGGTTGTGGCGCAGTGGCAGAGGGCGCTGGTAGAAGGCGGCGACAACAATTTTGTTTTAGAAAGAAGGGAGAGCACAGAGAGAGAAACGACTGTTGTTGAATGGACTAGGATTAGAGATGGATTAAAAAGAGAAGGTTGATCTCAGTCGTTGGATCAAATTTGATCTATGGTTGAGATTAAAAGGATTTTAATAAAAAAGCTAAAATTGAGTTTTAATTTGAAAAAAAAAAAATTGACATCAATTTGTCTAAAATTGTAACGACTATTTCATCCTTCTTTTTCCGCACTAGTTTCATATTGAGTTTTCAAACTTTTATACTCTCACAGTAACTGAATAATTTTTGCACTTTATACAAAAAAAAATAAGATTGTAGATTACATCACATACACAAGTATATCACATAAAAAATATTACATAAAAATTACCGATAATAAATTTGAAATAAGTTGGGAATAAATGTAATAATAATAATAAGAATAAGAATAAGAATAACAATAATAATAATTAATCAAAGTGACATCTTTTGATTGTTTTCTCTATGAGATTTCGAGAAAATGAATACAACAACTAAGTATAGGTTGAAAAAGATTAAATTGGGGATTTCAATTGAGTCCAATTAAACTCAATTGACACAAATTGAGTATAACATGGCTAGAATTTAAATAAATTAGGAAAATTGAATTGAATAAAGTTTATATTTAATAAGTATAGTAACAAT
This sequence comes from Capsicum annuum, assembly GCF_002878395.1. Lineage (NCBI taxonomy): Eukaryota > Viridiplantae > Streptophyta > Magnoliopsida > Solanales > Solanaceae > Capsicum > Capsicum annuum. The sequence continues at coordinate 3,553,575 of NW_025820303.1, forward strand.
ATAAAATTAATATTAAAAAATAATTAAAAGTATTATTTTTAAATTAATTATAAATAAATTATGTAAATAAAATTAATAATGTCAATCACATAATAATGTCAATTCATTTCGTATTCTACAAATAATTTTTGGTTAATTAATTTTTGAATACAGTATTAAATATATATATATATATCTCGTAATACAATGTATTAATCCGATGAATTATCGGCTAATTAGCTTCATTATTATAAATTCAATAGTGTATTATTACTTTGATCATATGATGTTAACATATTATTCAAAATATTTGGATAGATATATTCAGTTAGCTATCTTTTGACTACTATGTACATCACTACACGAGAGATACATATGTATATATATATATATATATATATATTGATTGACCATCATGTTCTATATACATCACATGCACGAGTATATTACCTTGTAATACAACATCTTTCATATATACTCTGATGAATTGTCATTTAATTTAGCTTATACTATTATATTATAACTTCAACAGTATATTATTACCTTTATCAATCGATTGTATGATATCGATGTATTCAATATATAATTGAATACATTTATTTTTTTAAAATATAAAAAATATTTATTTAGTAGTAAATTAAAAATATCAAATATCGACGGACAATGTCATTTTTATAAAGTTAATTTTTATTTATTTTTAACAAAAGCGGCATTGTCTGTCGCTTTTTGTAAAAAGTAAGGAAAAATAAAAAAATAATTAAAAATTATGACAGATAGCGTCGCTTTTCTATAATTAATATTTTATAAAATAAAAAATCATAGCGACGTTGTCCTTTGATTTTAATAAAAATAAAAATTAAATTTAAAAACCGACGGACAACGTCGCTTTTTATCATAAAGTTAATTTTTATTTATTTTTATAACAAACGACACTGTCTGTCGCTTTTTATAAAATACAGAAAAAATAAAAATAATTAAGGATTGTGACGGATAGCGTCGCTTTTTCTATAATTAATATTTTAAAAATACAAAATTATAATGATGTTGTCCGTCGATTTTAATAAAAATTAAATTTAAAAACCGACGGTCAGCGTCTCTTTTCAAAAAATTAATTTTTATTTAGTTTTAATAAAAGTAATGTTGTTCGTCGCTTTTTGTAAAAAATAAAAAAAAATTAAAATAATTACAAATTGTGACGGATAGCTTCGCTTTTCTAGAATTAATATTTTAAAAAATAAAAATTGTAGCGACGTTGTCCGTCACTTTTAATAAAAAAAAAAAATTAAATTTAAAAATCGATGAATTACATCGCTTTTGAAAAAATTAATTATTATTATTTTTAAATAAATTACGACGCTATCCATTGTATTTATTAAAAAAAAACTATAAATTATTTGTTAATTAGTTGGCACAATAATCCGCAAAAAAAAAAGTGACGGATATTAAGACGTTGGCCGTCGATTTTAATAAAAAATAAATAAAAATTAAAATTAAACTAAAAAAGTGACGGACTGTGTAGCTTTTCTCGTCGCTTTTTAAAACGACACAGTTCGGTTTTTTTTTGCGTCGCTTTTTGGCCCTTTTTTAGTAGTGATTTTAGTAACTTAATAATTGATACTTACAAGTTTGTAATCTATCAGTTAAAATCTTAATATATAAAAATTTACATATTTCTTCTAAAGTTATGTATCATTTTATAATAGTTATTTGTTTGATGAAACTAGTAACGTATCATAGTCATATTTAATGAATAAAATCATATTAACATGCTGCACCTTTCATGAAATAGCATAAAACTCATTTGAACAACAAAACAAACTTATGTAAAGTAATATACTACTTAAAAAATAAGATTAAATATTAAATAAATATAAAAAAATTGAACACATTAAATCATTAAAAAACAAATACTCATTCAATTTTAACAATGTTCAAACATTACTCAATGCTGGCCAAACCAAAATCAAACCAACATAAATGAAAATAAGTTAAAATATCAGTATATTCAACATCAAACTTTTTTTAACATGTTTGTTTTAAAAATACTATTCATTGTTAAAAAAAAAAACATAATTAGTAATGTATCATAATAACCAACAACACTATTCTACTCGTTGTTCCCTATGATATTAGTTTTCGTGTACACTAAAACTATCAAAACCGGCAATGTATCATATTACTACAACAAAGAACATCAATCAACAAATAACCCTAGCTAGATATATCAGTAAAAGAAATACAATATTAGAAAGGAAAATCATCATTTCCACCTTGAACTATTCTCGAAAAGTCGAAGACATATCTAAACTATTGAAGTGACCTAATACACACCCATACTATTTAAAAGTGAATTTATTTACCCCTCATAACTTACCTGACAAAGAAAGTGATATCCACATTCCTACACGCACGTGAAAAGCCAAAAAAATATTAAAAACTTATTAAAATGTCCACATGTCATCATTCAATTGGATTTTAACAACTAATTATATTCAATTACTTTTCTTTATAATATTTATATAGTTTTTATTTTCTTTCTTTACTTTTTTTATGTGTTTTCCTCTTCTTCATTTTTCTCTTCATCTTTGTCTTCTTTCATATTTTCTCCTCTCTTTCTTAACTTCATCTTTAATTCCTTAGCTCAATTTCTTCTCTAACCTCCTTGAATTTATCTTTGAGTTTACATATATACTTATCCTTTTAACATTTTTTTCTTTTTTTTCGACATTTCTCTGAAAGTAGTTGAAAATCAAATTGAATTGTGGGTTGTTTGAATTTTACAAAATTGAGTTGTAGGTATCTTGAATTTCACGAGTTGAGTTCTGAATTTCTTGTATTGTACTGAATTGCGTAGTGGGCTTCTCAAATTTTGCAAATTGAGTTATGAATTTATCGAATTTTACAAAGTTGAATTGGGTGTTTCTTGCATTTACGAATTGGATTGTGAATTACTTGAATTTTACTTAACTAGGTTGTGGGTTTTTTGAATTTCAAGAATTATGTTTTGTGTTTGCATTTTATGAATTGGGTTATGATTTGTTCGAATTTTATCGAATTGTATTTGGGTTTCTCGAATTTTACAAAATAGCAGAAGATTGTGAAACGTTTAAAAAATTAAAGTTATTTTGCTTGTTTGATTCGGGTTGCTTTGATCCGATCAAATTTGTTTTTATCAATAAATGGATTTTTCCCAGATTTAAACTAAAAAATAAAGATTGAAGTTGGTAATTGAAGAAGCAGCAGTAAGCTAGAGCTAGTGCAGATACTGAAAAAATTGATGGAGCTGACTTCCACTTCCAATGGAGACTTCAATCAGACTTCCAATGGCGACTTCAATCAGACTTCTTTTAGATTTTTGAGCTAGTTGTTTTCTTTCTCCTTTTCTCTTTTCTTGTTTCTCAAATTCTTGATAACCAAGACAATCATGTTTTTCCGGCAATATGGATTCCCAAAAAACAAACATGTATCTCAGTAGTATATATGAGATAATTTTTATCTAAAAAAAGAAAAGTGATTAATCTTAAAAAAAAGTGAAAAAATATGCTATTGACATGTGTCAGTGTGTGTACACACATTTAAGATAAAATCTGATTATGACGTTTGAAGGGGTAAATAAATTCACTTTCAAATAGTATAGGTATGTATTAGGTCACTTCAATAGTTTAGGTGTGTCTTCGACTTTTTGAGTATAGTTTGGGGTGAAGATGATGATTTTTCCTATATCAGAAAATAATACATAAACAAAATACCAACATGTACGTTTTAAGAACCTGATACAATATTGAAAAATATGATGAGAAGTGTACCATACAAACCAACAACACTATTCTACTAATCTTCTCTTATGAAACATATGAAACTAATGTATCATATGAAACATATTAAAAAACATATGAAGTTCATTTTTCATATACAATTGAACTATTTTAAGTTGTAATGTATCATATTACAAAACTAATATACTATCATTCGAGCTACATTACAAATTCAAAAACATTATTCTTGAACTCAACATAAAGCTTTACTTCATTGTCGTTCTGAATCACCATTGGCGATGAATTTTCTTTGACAACGTATCTGACGTCGATTTTTTTCTTGATCAATCAATATCAAATTTGATTGTGATTATCGAAATCAATCTAAAAAATGAAACACTTTCTCCAACAACAATTTCATTACTTTTGTATTGTTCATATTGAAATTTATTCATTCAAACACTATAAAATCTCAACAGAATGGAGATTTTCATAACATATTCAAACCATTGCACTAGTTTCAACATCAAATTCTCTTTCTTCATTCGATTTATCAGTTTCAACATCAAATTCTCTTTCTTCATTGCATCAACAATATATCTAACATCAATCTTTTTCTTTGATTCATCTATATCAAGCTCCACAGCAATGGCAAAAATCAATCACATATACGAAACACTTTCGCTAATAACAATTTCATCACTTCTGTAATTCTCATAAATAATTTTGTTTTGCCAAATTTCAGAATATCTCAATAAAATTGAAATATTCATGACGAAAGTAGTATGGACGATCGAACAATTTTTTTCTGAAATAAAACGATGAAACAAACAAGAATTGAATTTTTAAGTTTTAAAAAAATGGTGTTGTTACGTATTGTATGCATTTTAACCATCAGTTCCTACGATTAAGTGCGTTAATTGCTCAACAGTTGGCTTAGTTACCATTTCTTTCCGTTTTTAACTACATTTAATATCTTACTTATGTATCATAACATGATGTATCAAAATGTACAACAATGTATCATAGATGGAATTTTATGTAATTATTATAAAAATTAAAAAAGAGAGTAATTATTTAGGAAACACTTGGAGTTTACATTGTTTATACTTAAAAGAGAAAATACATAAAGACCCCCTTGATCTTGTCCGAATTTTTCAAAAAGACACTTAAACTTTACTTTCTACCTATTACCCCATGAATCTTAGTTAAATCATTGCAAATATACCATTTTGACCCTCTGCATGTATACACGGCAACAAGCGCGAGAAAAGGCTTAAAATTATTTTTTTTACCAATTAAAAGCTGCCACGTGTGAATAATTTGATATATAATTTATTTTCTTTTTTAAGAAAAAAATAATATTTATTTACTTTTTAAAATTATTTCATACCCCCTCCCCCCGCAACACCCCCACCCACCATTGTCTTCTTCCCCATTGACAGCTTCTTCTTCATCACCATAACTCAACAACAACATGAATTACAGTAACAACAACAACATCATCATCACCATAACTCTCTTTCTCCCCAATCCTCTCAATCATCACCATAACTCTACTCACCTTTTATCGTCATCATGTTTACTTTCTTCAATTTCAAGTTCTTATTTCAACTTTTTTTCTTATATCTTGAACAATTTTATAAAACCCAATATATATCCTCTTAAGAAGAACTATAAAGCTCCATTTTAATGGAGTTTTGATCTCATCATTAGACAATCAACAAACACATAAATCAATACAAAAAAAGGAAGCAATACAAAATTAACATAAACACAAAATTGGAACCACTAAACCACAAAATTAACATTGAAATCTAAAGAGAAAAAAAAATGGAGAAATCAACAACTGGATGGGGGTGGGGTGGAAGGAAGCTGCTGGAGGGGGATGAGGAGGGAGATGTTGAATGGGGTGGGGGTGGGGGAGAGGAGGTGGGGTGGGGCGATAAATAAAATAAAAAGGAAAACTTCATTCAAAAATATAAATAAAATATGAAATTAAATTATTTAACACGTGGTAACATCTGATTGATGCGTGCATTCACTCTCTTTCTTGTGACTGGAATTTAGCGAAAAATGATGTATTTACAATGATTTAAATAAGATTCGTGAGATAATAGATCAAAAGTATAACTTAGATATCTTTTTGAGAAAATATCAGGAGAACTTTATGTATTTTCTCTGCTTAAAATAATGAGGAGCATCTGGCTATTTATAGATGAGCACAGCTGCTGCAATCCGTTCGCAATTCACCACGGTTTCGATGTCCCACTACAAACAAAATTTGAGGGAAAAGAAGAGGCGGAACAAAGGACTCCTAGTAGGAGCTAAAAAAGGAAAAAGAAGAAAGTGGAGCCCACAGTCAATGCCTAGAATATGCATGGTCTTGGCCGCACTACTTTCTCCGTTTTAAAATAGTTGATCCTTTTTTACTTGACACTCCCCTTAAAAAAATATTTATTAGGGGTATATTTTATCAAATTAGTCTTATTAATTATATTTTAAAAATATAAATTTAATTAAATATACTTTATTTAGTCATTTAATATTGAGAATAATATTGAAAGAACATATCAAATACTCTTGATTTCATCAAAAGGAACAATTAAATTGAAACAAATATTTTGAGAAGGAGAGCCAATTAAAATGAAATGGAGGAAGTAGTTTTATTACCATTGGTTAGAAAAAAAATGAAAGTCAACCATTGGTTAAAAAAAATACACGAAAGTCAGCATGTACTTACACTAGATTTAATTCCAATGCTCCATTAATTCTTCAAACCTAGTCCTCAAATATCAAAATATTTTGACTTAGTTTTGAAGTAGGAGGTATCACGCCTCAAATTCTATTGGGGCGGACTGACACCTGTAACCGAGGAGGCCCGGGAGAACCAGCTCATAACCTTATACTTCCCATGCATACCTCTATGACAATCCGAAATTCGGACAGCATCATATCGCATATAAAAGGAAATAATCAAATGTATAAACTCGAGCACACATATATATGTATATACAATACTTGGCCTTTGGAGCCATCATGTCTATTAACAAAATACCACCTTGACTGTACATTAGGTCTACAAAGCCTCTAGATAATACACAGAGTTTAACTAAGGTCGGGACACACCCCGCCATATAACTAACTTCTATACAATACCAAAAGTGACTGGATATGACACGGAAAGCCCCGAAGCAAACTGGAGCTCACCAAAAGCAGTTGGGTATCCTGGCTCCTACTTGTGCGGTGTATGAGCTGAGACACCTGTGCCTGCAGCATGAAATGCAGGTCCCCCGTGGGGACGTCAGTACGAAATATGTACTGAGTATGTAAAACTGTAGATAATCACATATGATATAGGAGCTCAATAGAAACCAGAAACAAGTGAATAAATCGTAATAGAAGTGGACCACACTTACTAGAACTTGTGACAACCTGTACATTGTATTTATTCAATCACTTTACCTTCGTTCTTATCATCTTTGTAATCATTACTGTACTGTACTGTGACCATTAGGCTGCCTCCAGTACATATCAGCTGGGATCGACCCATGCTAGGCTTATGCCCCTGGGATACCACCCATAAACACATAAATAGGGATCGATCCATGATAGGCTTATGTCCCTGGGATACCACCCGATAAGAGAGAACTTCCATCACTTAGTTCAATTAATCTTTGAGATTATTATTTCGGTTGCCACCACATTTTTGATACTTTGAAATAATGATACATCAATAAGAGACATACAAATAGACCATCAATGCAATAATAATGAAGTAAGAACTCATTGGCACATCAATAAAGTGTTTTGGAGTCATCAATTCCATAACATTGAAGTAGGAACTTATTGGTATATCAATGAAACGTTTTGGAGTCATTAATAGCACATGGATCTTGTTCGAGTAACCGGATACCTTCTGACATTCATTAGTGCAATAAATATGTAAGATTTGGAAAACAAGTAAGTATTGGAATGTCTTGACATCTTGTAGGGTGGAAACAAGTTCATTGGTAACGTAGGACATCATACAAAATCATTATGGATCACATGTTATTAAATAATTTTGGAAACTTTCTTAATAGAACAATTGTTCACTTTCATGCCAAAGATATGGTATAGAGTATGCTTTACATACCTGACTGTCAACCTTCAATACTAGTCCCAAATGGACTTCTCGTCTTTTCGGATTACTTATCTACAATGAACATATATAGCAATCTAGTATTAGCGACCAAATGTCACAATTCAATTATTTGAATTCACCAAACTAGTGGTTAAGTAGTAAGCCTTAATTACACCATAAAGGGTGTCACTTTAACCCTCTTATACTCCAATTACATTCACATGCCATGCATATTCATACAACATCCTCCAATATCAAGTTTGGATTCATTTATCCTTCCAACCAATCCATTAAACCAAATTGAGCCATAGACATAAATAATCATCAATTCAATAGTATATCACAATATCCACCTTCCATAACTCAATTACCATATCCACCTTCCACAATTCAATACAACCAAACTATGCAAAATAGTCCATAACCCTATTTCCATCACTTATCAATAACAACCAATACATATAATCCTCTATCACACATATACATATGTAAGAGAACAAAGGCAAACAATATTCATACCTTAGAATTCACCTCTTGATTATGCAATCCTGTTTGCATAAATAATAGGTGTCGTTCAAAGCTCTCGAGATGACAAACGCAGTTATCGGATTACTTTGAAATTTCTACGGTTGAATCAAAAGTAATTTAAAGGTCAAATTTGGCTAGGGTTTGTTCTTTCTCAATGATTGATGATGAAAATGAGTTTTTGAACTCATATACATGTATATATACACATATTTCCGTCCATAATATCATAGGGAATGACCAAAGTGCCTTTAAAATTTAAATAATGTCAAATCTATCCTTTGGTGGACTGTTTTGATAAGCTAAAGTAGATTGACCATAACTCTTTTCTCCGATATCAGATTTGGGTGAAATTGGTATCGTTGGAAAGATAATTCAAAGGGATTTCATTTCATATAAAGTAGGCCACCCAGTTCGTCCTTTACAGGGAGTTATGATCGTTTGAAATTGACCCTAAAAATCTGTTTTGAGAGGCGAAGTAAAACGAGTATAACTCCTTACTTAGACGTTGGATTTGGATGAAAACAATTGCATTGGAAAGAAGACTTAAAGATCTTTCTTTTCATAGGTCGCAGATCTCCCAGTTCATTATATTAAGGGAGTTATGATCGTTCAAAGTTGACCCAAAAAATTGGCTGGCCTCAGTAGTTTGTGTGCAGGAAATTTTCCTGCACATTTACTATTCCCAATATCCCGGCCACCGTTTTATAGTTTCAAACGTGCTCAATTATATTCGAAATTTATCCATTTTTGGAAATCTTTATATCGTTGGAAAGCTTATTCAATAACTTTCGCATGGATCCATCGACGGGCAAATTTCGGTATAAATAAAATAAAAAAATTAATTCCATATAAATAAGACCAATACACGTACTTGAATACGCCAATATATGTACTTGAATACGGGGTGTTACAGGAGGCAATATGTGGGCAGTAAAATTTTATTAAATTAAAATCCGTACGAAATTTAGATTATATTAAATTCAAAATATATTAGTCTCAAATAAATATTATGGACTAATATAATTGGATTGATTATTTAAGTCCAAACATTTATGGATTTAAATAAATTCCAATCTTTATTGGGCTAGTCCATTAATTTGGGCTACAAATGAAGAGCCCACTTTATTAAGCTTAAGATATTGTCATATTTTAGAGGCTCAAAGGAGCGTCACATGTCGAATAACGTGACATGTCAAGTCAAGTGAAGGAACAAATAGGACCATGCCACATGTCAAAATGATGCAGCAGGCCTAGTGACATCAAAATCCCATAAAAGGCGTCACGTCACTTGAATTTGATTGGCCAAAGAAAGTCCATCTTCGTCATGACTCTTCCATTTTTCACAACTATAAATAGGGGTTTTATAATTCAGAAAAGGGGGCAACAACTCTAACAAGAAGTAAGAGAAAATTCGTGGATCAAATATCACAATTTCTCTACAAAGTTCAAGCATTCAAATTCAATTCTTTAAGATCTAAGATCAAGACCGCAAAATTCACGAACAAGCTCAAAAGCCCTTGAATTCAAGCACAAGTCAAGATCAAGTCCAACAAATCCTTAAATCAAGTTCAAATTCAAGATCAAGTTTTAAGTCCTTGAATTTATATTTGAAAAGGCGAATCAGGAGATTCATAGAAATTGTAACACTCGCTTATTGAAATCAATAAAACTATTATTGTAATTTTTTTTTTTCTCAATTATTATTTTCGGTCTCAAAATTTTACTGTCCAACATATAAATAACACTATTTAATACATTATTTATGTAAATAGGCCTATGGAGTAGTTACTTTTAGTATTTTGTTAAGTTTAAATCGTGTATTTTGAACTCACATATATTGATCGCGAAGATAACTTTTTATGTCAAAGATATATATATATTCTTATGATCTGATTCAAGAGGAATGGTTTGTTCAATGATTGATATGTGGTAGTCACTTGTCAAAGATTGCCATTTAGAAGGAGTTTTATCAAATTGGTCTTTGGGAATGTTTGAAAATTTTTCAATCATCAATTGATTGCTGCAAATCAGAGAAGCTAATCTCTTCCTTGAGCTTTGAATTGGGAGAATTATAGGAAGTTATAGATGATGAAGAGTTTTTAGAATGAGAAGAGAAGTTTATAGTACCATTTGGGCAATATGAGTGGAACATGATGTCCTTTGATTTGAATAATGCTCCTTCAAAATTTCAGAAAATAATGAATGATAATTTTAATCCTTTTTCAAAATTCATAATAGTTTACATTGATTATGTTTTAGTATTTTCCTCTAGTGTTGAACAACATTTCAAACACTTGAGAGTTTTCTTTAATGTCATCAGAAAAAATGAACTAGCTTTGTCCAAAAAGAAGTATTGCCTTTTTCTAGATTAACATTACATTTCTCATATATATATATATATATATATATATATATATATATATATATATATATATATATTGATAGTATTGTGTAGTATTTATTAAGTTCTACTATATTTTGATACATATTAGTATTATGAAGAAAAAACTTCAGAAGTCACGCCAAAAGTAATGTATCTGGTGTGAAAATACTTTTTTCTTACATACGAAATTCAAGGACTTTTTTGTTGATCACATAGATTCAGTTTTTGAAAAATATTGAATTCGTCAAACTATTTGCTACAAAGAATAAACGACGCAAAAACTGAATCTATGTGATCAACAAAAAAGCTTGAGCGTTTACCGATAAGTATGCCAGGTGTCATTTGTTTGTCTCATGACAAACTTTGTTTCGTTAACAATTTCAGTTCTACTTCCCTTTTTCTTTGTGCTTCATCTTCTTCGTGGCTTTCGCCTTAATATTGATTTCACCATTACAAATAGGAAAACGACTCAAATATTTCTTCGAAATATTAAAAATAATTTTTTTATGTCATCTATTAAAAGTTTGATTCATTTATGTCATTGTCTTAAAAGTGTGGCTTATCTCTGTCATTATTGTTACAGAAAAGATCATTCGTGACATTATCTTTTTAATAGTGGATTTGCAAAATCATTTTGCCACGTTACCTCTTCTTAGAAGTCCACATCACAAAATCCAAATCAACCAATATTATTTTAAACCAAAATTAAAAATCGTATCCACTAAAATAAAATCTGACCCATACCGCTAAAACAAAATATGGAGCAATTGCGTAGCATGTGGATCGGATTTAATTTTAATGGGTTCGATTTTTAATTTAGATTTTAAATAATATTGGTTAATTTAGATATAGTGACATGGACGGTTGATAAAAGATCACAAATAAAAATAGTTTTATGAAACTATCGTTAGAAAATAATGGCATTGAATGACCCTTTATTATGATGGATTAGTATTAAGTGAGTCATAACTTTTAACAGCATGGATTAGTATAAGTGAGTCATAACTTTTAATAGCAGTAGCATGTCAGAGACAAACTTTTATCGAATGAAATAGATGAATCATTACTAATAGTTCGATGATATATTTGAACTTTTTTCCTTATAAATAATAAGAGAATTTTCAATTCTCAATTAGAACAGTATAAATTTTTGAGAGGGCAGGATTTACAAAATGATATGTATTTTTCACAAAGGTATATGGAATATTTTATATAGTTACTTTTTAGTACTTTATTAAATTTAACTCGTGTATTTTGAACAATGAATGAATTACATATATTGGTCATGAAATTACTATTTTTGATGTCTGCGATAAATATATATGCAAATATGTTATATGGTTATGTGTAGTATTTGCCAAGTTTTAATATATTTTGACACATATATGCAAATATGTTATATGGTTATGTGTAGTATTTGCCAAGTTTTAATATATTTTGACACATATAGTAATTTGAAGAAAACCTCAGCGATCATGCCAAAAGTAATTTATTTGATTGTGAAAATATTCTTTCTTTCTACACGGAACCAAGAATTTCTCTTATTTAAAATGTAGCTTGGGCCTTTGAGAGGAAATGATCCACAAAAGGATATGTATTTCATAAGAATGTGTATAAATATTTCATATGATCATATTTGGTGCTTTGATAAGTTTAAATAGTGCATTTTGAGTGATCGGTACTTAGAAGAACATCATGGATCACACATAGTACTAATTAGGGAAATAATTATTTTACGCCCGAAAATAATAATAACTGCAAATCTTTATTTTGTTACGAATCATATTTTGCTAAGTTTTAGTATATTTTGACAAGTATCGTCGAATATTTTGAAAAAAAAACCTTTAAGGATTGTGGGTGTGTTTGGTATGATGGAAAATATTTTCCAGAAAATGTTTTCCGATTTTCCCTTGTTTGGTTGCACAAAAGTTTAGGAAAATATTTTCCAAGACAACTTATTTTCCACCATTTGATTCAAGGGAAGTCATTTTCCAGAAAATGACAAATGTGACTTATGACCTCACCCTCACCCCTCTTCCCACCCCAACAACACTTATATTCACATGACTCAAAAAATTTACATTTCTCAAAAATTTACATTACTCGAAAATGTTTTTCACTGTGCTTTGCTTCAATTTTTCACTTTTTGAAATAAAAAATAATGAAGCCCGAATTTTTTCGATTTTCAATTCGTTGAATATATTGTTATTTTCATATGCATAGAGGAAGGCTTACTTATGTTACTTTTGTTAATTGCATATTTCATTTTGTTATCGATGTAACTTGTTTCACGAGGATGAATAAGTTTGTCTTTCTATTATATTTCTATTAATTATAGTATCTTGAGATTGTCCTAACAAAATATTGAAAAGTGTCTCCTATATTTGTTAATTAATAGTTGCTTAAATTTAGTGATTGTAATATTTTAGTATTCGATATTGATATTATTTGTTATGCTTAAATTAGTTCTTACAAATTGTTGAGTTGCTAGAGGTACTGATATACTAGTTAACAGATAGTAGTATTTTCTAAAAAATATTTTTTCACTCATCAATCGAACACGAGAAAATATTTTTCTAAAAAATATTCTCTACTCACCAACCAAACACCATAAAATATTTGCCGAAAAATATTTTTCACTCACCAACCAAACATGAGAAAATAAGTAGAAAACCAACTTATTTTCCAGGAAAACATTTTCCATGAAAAATATTTTCTATCATATAAAACACACCCTGAAAGAATGTAGTTTGAGCCTTTGATAAGGGTGAATCTTAAAAGAAACGTATTTAATTTTCATAAGAATATGTAGATATATCATGTAGTTAGTTTAGCAATTTGTTAAGTCTTAATAATGTAGGTGAGGAAACTAGCTATGAAATTTGCTATGGACTGGCCAACTATATTACATCAGCTAAGTCAGCTAAGACCTAAAGTATTAGCTAAGGTAGTGTTATGGGAACTACCAGATTAAGGCTGATGTAAATATAACACAGATGGTGCATCAAGAGGGAACTCAAGAAGCAATTTTTGGGCATTTTGCTTAAGGGATGGTAAAGGGGATCTGATTCATGCTGAAGGAGCAACAAAGAAAGATACCGATAACATGGTAGCAGAGGCTGAGGCTATAATGCAAGCAACAATTCATTGCAGTCAATCAGGGCAACAAAAGATTATTATTCAGACAGATTCACTAACAATGAAGAAATTTTTAAATCAGGAATGGGCAATACCATGGAGAATTGCAGATACAGTAAACAGTATTAACAAGTTGTTGCAACACAAGCAAGTACAGATAGTTCACATATTCAGGAAAGGCAACAAACTTGCGGATTACTTAGCTAACTTAGCATTTCAACAAGAGCAGTTCAGATTTACAGCACTCAACCAGCTATCAACTGAAGGTAGAAAGATACTAAATAGTGACAAGCAACAATGTCCCTATGATACAAGATCAATGGGCTCCACACCTTTGGGATCGATGCTTCAAGGATTACATCTATGGATCCAAGATTTGGTTGTTTTAGGGGAACAAATACGTGTGTGGATTATAGCTTGGAGCACGGGAGAAGCTACATTTGATGATGTCATCCACGGGAGCATTGAGCCACGACGTGTTTGGAAGATAGCGTGGGCTTCGAGAGAGCATGGACGCCTATGACATTATTTTGGACTTTGGGTCACTTTTGGGCCCAATAGCTTTTAGGGTCACTTTTGGGTCCATTGTGTAATAAAGACCCATGACCTATAAATAGCTAGTTTTCCTTCATTTTAAGGGAGATTTTAGATGACATATTTGTAGCCTCTATCAAGGTGGAATCCTTGTGTTGATGATTTGCTTAGAAACGGAGAATTCTTAGGTATTTCGGTTCCCTTGAGGTCACGTAAGAGATAGGCTTAGGTTGTATGTGATATTAAAGGTCCAATAGTGGAATAAGCTTTTGGATTATTAATATTACATCTTCATTTGTCTGTCTATCTATCTTTACTTTCTTGTAATCGTTTGTCTATATCTAGTGTAATTCATTTGTGTTCTTGTCTTGTAACCGTGTGTTGTTGTTATTGCATCTTGTTCATCAAGTGTTGTTGTTGTTTTTAGTGTGTTTTACTCTTGATATCATTTTCTTTCTTGTTCTTCTTGTGAATCCGAGAGAGGTCATCAAAGGGAATCCTCGATTCTTCAAATCGTTGACTATTTTGGTGTATGTTTTCGTGTATTCCTTGTCGATCTTGTATCATTTGGTATCAGAGTCATCTTTGATTTCATTCCTACGAAGTCAATCTTGGGTTTGTTATCTTGAAAATTGCAAAAAAAAAAAAGTGTCAAAATTGATTTTTAAAAAAAAAAAGTACTATTCCCGTTTTTAATCCTAGGTCAAAATTTGAGTCTTTGATTTTATTGTTTTCTTGTATTTTTAGTATTAGATTCTTGTTCTCTAACACTATAGGAGTCTAGGGTTCGAATTTGAGCCAAATCGGAGTTGATTTGAGTGTTCTATCCTTGATGTGGGCTTAAACTTGAAGAAAGAGAGGTGGGTTCAAGATCTGAAATTTTTGATTGAGAAACTGAAAAAAAATTGATGTTTGAAATGTGTTTAGAAGGTTGAAAATAGGCTTGCTTCAAAATTTCATTGCATTCCGATCATCGGGTTAAGAGTTGGAGATTTTTGAAGTTCTTGGTGTTCTTGAGAAGATTCAAACCTTCATCTTGAATTCTTTTCAAAAGGTGGTGTTTGATCCTCAAAATTGAAGAAAAATTTATGTTGAGTGGCTAATTTATAAGTACCATGGCTTTGGGAGATGAGATCCAACCTATCTCAAAAGAGGTGATAATGAAAGCTCTCACGGATTGGCGACAAGAATTGAATAGTTGGAAGAAGGATGAGTCACGTTTGGAAGGAAACATGGAAAAGGTGACATGTCTTACTACCCAAACCCCACCAAAGATACCCCAACCACCACAATTCCACCAACAAACACCTCATTACCAAAGACCACATCCGATTCCACTTCAAGAACATGTTCCCACTACAAACCAAATTCCCGATGATATTGTTCATCCAACCCAAATCCAAATTGAGAAGACCAATTCTAACATGGAACCTTTGTTACTCGCTAACCAAGATGCTAGCATTTTACCTAGCATCACTTCTTCATTTGTGCAGATTCATGAACAAATAATATCAAAGGAGGATGCAAGAAGAATGTCATATAAAAATGAGCTTGAAAGCCTAACGAGTTTTTACCAAAGAATTCCAAACTTGAAAGGTGCAACGACAAGTTGATAAAGGAGTTAGATTCGAGGATGAATCCTCTTCAAAAAAGGAAGGATGATACAAGATCAATGGGCTCCACTTCTTTAGGATCGATGCTTCAAGGATCACATCTATGAATCCAAGATTTGGTTGTTTTAGGGAAACAAATACGTGTGTAAATTATAGCTTGAAGCGCAGGAGAAACTACATTTGATGATATCATCCACAGGAGCATTGAGCCACGACGTGTTTGGAAGATAGCGTGGGCTTCGAGAGAACATGAACGCCCATGACATTATTTTAGGCTTTGGATCACTTTTGGCCCAATAGCGTTTAGAATCACTTTTGGATTCATTGTGTAATAAAGATCCATGACCTATAAATAGCTAGTTTGCCTTCATTTTAAGGAAGATTTTAGATGACATATTTATAGCCTCTTTTGAGAGCCTCTTTCAAGGTAGAATTCTTGGGCAAGGCAAAATCCTTATGTTGATTATTTGCTTAGAAATAAAGATTGCTGGGGTATTCCGATTTCCTTGAGATCACATAAAAGATAGATTTAGGTTGTGTGTGATATCAAAGGTCCAAAAGTAAAATAAACTTTTGAATTATTAATATTACATCTTCATTTTTCTATCTATTTATCTTCATTTTTCTATTTATTTATCTTACTTTCTTGTAATCGTTTATCTATATCTAGTATAATTCATTCGTTTATCTATATCTAGTATAATTCATTTGTGTTCTTGTTAAAAATCTATTTATCTTCATTTTTCTATCTATTTATCTTACTTTCTTGTAATCGCTTATCTATATCTAGTATAATTCATTTGTGTTCTTATTTTGTAACCGTATATTATTGTTATTGCATCTTATTCATCAAGTGTTGTTGTTTTTAGTGTGTTTTACTCTTGATATCATTTCCTTTTTTGTACTTCTTGGATACAAGAGAGGTCATCAAAGAGGTCCTCGATTCTTCAAATCGTTGACTATTTTGGTGTATGTTTTCGTGTCTTCCTTGCCGATCTTGTATCACCCTATTTAAGAGTAAGTTCTACAAAATGCTAAGAAGACTGGAAAGGCTACAACAGTTTCCTTCACAATATTCACAAGCAGAGAAGATGAACAAAAAAGTGAGAATGTTTTTGAGCCTATATACACCAGCCAACAAAAAGGGATTTTCAGTAGGTTGGGGGTCACCAAGTCAGATTAGATTCAATCGACTGAGCTCTTTGGTCTTCTTCAGTTACCAACAGGTCCGAGCTTCCCATTATCTTCATCCCAGCTATAGCTGTATATGGAGAATAAGAAGAAGATCAGCAACAATATACATGACAACAAGCAAGTGTGTAAAGGCAAGATACTCACAAGAAGAAGAAATCAAGGGTCAGAAGACGAGACCAACGTGTTAGCACCAAAAAACCATGGGAACTTACTTAAGATTTCACCTGGAGAAGCAAAGAAAGGATTAATTTGGGAGCTTAGTCAGCTGGTGAACATCAAGCTCAAGTTAAAAGAAGAGATCTCACTCGTGCAAGCTGGAATCGTCATCGTCAAGCAATAAAGGTATGGTATATATCACCCACAAAAGCAGAAACACCAATTGGAGATTGATGAAGAGGAACATGATGAAGGAGGCGTAGGGAAGCTCCGTTCAGCTCAACTGATGAAAATGGAAACCCGACTACTATTTAAGTATGTAGGAACGGATCATATGGGCCGGGTCAAAGTTTTAATTGGATCTTTTTGGAATTGGGCCAGTATGTTTGGTCTTGTAATTGTTTAGCTCAACATGTATTAAACCGAAAGTTTTTTATTAATAAAAAACAAGATTAAACCAAAAAAAGAAGTCTTAATAATGTATTTTGAATAACAAATCGCATATACTGATTGTGAAAATACTTTTTTTTAATGTTTGAGCTAAATTAAATGCTAATATTTTTTATGATTACATGTAATATGTTGCTAAATTTAGTGTATTTTAACATGTGCTAATACTTTTAGAAAAACTTCAGGGACGGCACCTTAAGTAATAGGAGTAATCTAAATATCTAAACATAAAGACAATTTTTTATTTTTTTTTTGCAGGAAATTCAAAGGGTATTCCACATGATCATCTTTAGTAAGTATTTCGCTTAGTTTAAGTGTATTTTGAACAAACTCTAGCAATATCTCTCAATTTTATTTTAGTTGATTCTCTTACTAAAATATTTATTTTAATTTAGTTATCTATTTATAAAATTAAAAAGAAAAATATATTATGTTCTTTCAATACTACTACTATTATTAAATGAGTACATACGTATATAATACTCAATTTTTTATTTTCAAAAAATTATTAATAAAATCAATTTGATAAAATAGACCCCTAATAAATATTTTTCTCAAAAAAAAAAAAAAAAGTCAACAAAGATCAACTTAAAACAAAGAAAATATATAATAGGGAGATTTTAGGGATTACATACTCTAACTGTAAAAATAATCTTAATTAGAACATGTACAAGTAATTTATAAGATTACGTTTAGTGATTTATTAAATTTTAGTGCATTTCGAGAGATATCAATTTTCTGAGAATTTTTTTAGAAATTACGTTCAAAGCAATACATCTGATGATAAAGAAAATCTTTTATAATAAATTAGGTAAGAATCTCATTACGTTCGGTATTTTGCTTATAGTGTATTACCTTATATCTAGTGTTTATATTATACACTTCCTCCATCCAATAATATTTATTTATTATTAACTTGATATGTATACAAAAAATTACTCCCTTCGTTAAAAAAAGAATGACCTAATTTTCTTTTTAGTCTATTTAAAAAGGAATGATTCTTTTTTTTTTTTTACAATACTTTTAATTTATCTTTTCACATGGCATATTTAAAACCACAAGATTAAAAAATCACGAAATTAAAGGAGATTTCGATACATTTAACATAATTTAATTTAGGATCACAAAATTCAAAAATCTTTTTTATTTTCTTAAACTCCGTACAAACGGAGGGAGTAATAAATAATGAGGTAAATTTTACCAGAGTACTTTGTTGGATAGGGAACATAAATGTGGACTAATAAATGTTTTAACATAATACTCCTTCCGTCATGCTTATTCATTTTTGACATGACATATACTTTAAAAAATACTAATAAATAAATAGATAATTTTACAATATCATCCATTTGAGTAATAAATTTTTTACTTTAAAAAATATAATGAGTGATATATATTGTATATAATATTATAGATAAAATGAATAAAAATTATGTAAATTATCTATTAATTTTATAAACTAGATAAATATTATTGGACATCTTAAAATAAAAAAGTAAATAAGTAAAAATGAATGGAAGGAGAAAAAAGAAATAAATTACTCAACTATTCCCCTGTTTGTTTTAATTGGTCCTCTTTCTAAAAAGATTTGTTTCAATTTAGTTGTTCCTTTGATGAAATCAAGAGAATTTTATTATGTTCTTCCAATA
The DNA here is from genome assembly GCF_002878395.1 of Capsicum annuum. NCBI lineage: Eukaryota > Viridiplantae > Streptophyta > Magnoliopsida > Solanales > Solanaceae > Capsicum > Capsicum annuum. The sequence goes on from NW_025820303.1 coordinate 3,573,080, forward strand.
CTATTCATATCATTAAATGACTAGATAAAGTGTATATACTCAAACTTATATTTTTAAAGTATAATTAATAAGGTTAATTTGATAAAATAAATTCTTAATAAATTTTTTCTTAAAGAGTGTCCAATTTAAAAAATCCAACTAATATGATACGGAGGGAGTATGTTATATGGGAACTCATTAATGAAGGATATCTGACATTATTAATAACGTTAATCAGAGAAAAGAAACAAAGAGGTACATACATTTGATAAGTGTATTTAATAAAGAAGTTAATGTTCTGAAATAGAAAATTAAGAAGGTGTTTGGAGATGTGATTTTATGTTTTATGATTTGAAATCATGAAATGAAATTAGTGTTTGGTTATATAATTTTATCTCATTATTTTATATCATGATATGAAGTTTCAAATTCTCTAAAAAGCATGATTTGAAAATTTTAAATCATGATTTGAGATTTTTCAAATACAAAAATTAATTCACAAGTTTATATTTTGCAAAATGAGTCCTAGCCATTTATACTTATGAACCATTTATTTTATTTTCGTATGTAACTAAAATTTATATAATTCATATCATTGCTTTATCAATCTTTAAATCATTTATATCTCATTTAGTCATTACTTTCACCAACATATAGCCTCGTTTGGTCATAAAAAATATTTTATTTTTTAGAAAAATCTTTTCATTTTATTAAAAAATTTTGTTTGTCTATAAAAACTTTAAAAACAACTTGAAGTTCTATATGGAAAAGTAAAAATTATAAGTCTCAACTTATTTCCATTTTTTTCTAATTTCAACTTCACCTTTATAATTAAAAACTCTCTCCAAAAAGATATGATCAAACTCAACTCAGACTCCAACTTCAACTCTATTTGTTTTTTCATGGCCAAACGCCTACAAATTTGTTATTACTTGATATCAACTCGCACTTTATTATTTACTAGTTAAGTGTACGTATTTTGCACGTGTATATCACGTTAACTATAATCTTTGAATATAAAAAGAATAAATTATTGTGGTTTTAGCATATTTTCATAAAATTACAATAACAAGTGTTCATTAATCAATAGAATGATTATTTCTCTTCTTGTATTATAATGAGTATTGGATAGTATTTAATTGTAAATCTAGTTTTTAATATTGAATAGCAAAGTCTTATAAAAAGAATATTATTTGATTTAAATTTTTGATTTGAGAAAGTAGCTCTTCTTCTTACCATATATTTAAGAACTCCTTAAATATTAATTCTCCTAATATTTATTACAATATATTTGTTCTTACCAATTAATTTAGGACTCTTCAATTTTTAAAGTATATTACTCTCTTACCAAAATATTTTAGGACTCCTTAATTTTAAATATTATAAAAATAAATAATAATTAAAGAAAATAAGTGAAAAAATAATTTTTTCTATTGCAGAGTCTTTTATTGACGGGCAAAAAATTCAAATCGCTTTTCTAAGGGTCTTTCCACTTTTAATAAATTATAGATATAGATTATTTAGCAAATTTATCATTTGATCAATAATTATAATTTTTTTAAAAATATTTCTGTGATAGTATATTATACTCTTATTATGAACTTTTGCTTATTTAGTAAGATTGTATAAAAATTGGGACAATTTTGATAGTTTTCATAACTTATGAAATTTTTATTTTTAAGAAGAGAAAAGACATAAGGATACCATTAAAGTTGTCTCAAATTTTCAAAAGACAAAATAGTCTTGTGGACATTTGTACTTATCCTGGTTTGTAAAGTAGACAGTTTTACTTACCTTTCTGTCATCTGAATCTTTAAACTCGTCAAAACAAAATATTTTAAACCCTTTATCCATCAAAACATAATACTTTAAACCTTTTTTCATCGAACTAATATGAGTATAATACAATCAACCATACATGGCATGCAAGATCATTTTTAAATGACGCGTAGGAAATGAAATATTCAGATTATATATAAAATATAAATAATATTTTAAAAAAATAAAAAATCCTCCACCCCTACTGCCCCCCACCTCATTCTTGTCTTCTTCGTACCACCCTCAATCCAACAACACCTACTTTAACCTCTCACAATACTTTCTCAACTAAATAACTGAAATTCATCTGTCATTAACCTAAAAAAATTAATCAAAATAATTGATTCAATTTTTGGGACAAGTTTTAAATTTGAAAACCATTTTTTGTATGAAATCATTTTTTTGTGGGTTTTTGCAGGTGGGTGGGGTGGGGGTTAGGACATGAAAGGAAGAAAGAGAATTAGGGGTTTGTGGAGATGGTGAGAGAGGTTTTCAGTAATGAAAATGGAAAAGAGAGAGAGAGAGAGTGTATGTGTGTGTTTGGCAGGTAAAATAGGTGGAGAAGAAGAAAATATGAATAGGGGGTGGGGGATGGGGAACGGGAACGGCTGACTGGTGGTGGTGCTAGCTGAGGGTGGGGGACGGGGGAGGGGGATCAATGAATAAGAAGTTGGAATTTCTTTTTTCATTTTTTTAATTTATAATTTTAAAAAAAATATTTCAAAGGCAAAAATTTTGACTTCACTTGATGAAAAATATGTTTTTTCAGATCATCAATTTATTGTCACATATGAAAAAAAGAGTTTAAAAAATTATATTTTGATGTGCTTAAGGATTCAAATGACAGAAAGGTAAGTAGAAATGTGTACTTTATAAATCAGGACAAGTACAAGGATTCATCAGATCATTTTGCATTTTTAAAAAGACACTTAAAATTTGTGGGAGTCCTATTACCCCACGAAACTAGTTCCAACCATAATAAATACACCACTCTGACCTATTTTCGAAGTAAGTGCAAAGTCACAGATGAGGAGACGTGTGAATGAGTTAAAATTCACCCCAAATCAATATAAAATTGTCATGTGACATTAACGACTTGTCTTATCCAAACAACTCATCCTTTTCAACCATCTCATCTTTTCCAAATAATGAGTTTTTTTTACAGAATTCTCCTCCATCAATGTAAAAAGAGAAAAAAATTGTATCTCTACTCCATCCATTCGCTTTAATCAAAACCCATTCACGACAATAATTTTCTTGCTCTTTGATTTCATATTTCGTCTCCCATCAAATATCAAAATTTGATTCTTTTTCTGATTTTGTAATGATGTTCGTTCGAGTCGACTAATGGATCTAAAAGTATCAGACCTATCATACACCTTAACTTAATGAGGTAGCAATTGAAAGAGATAATATCGATTTATTTATCCCCATCTGGGTGGAGAAGAGAGTTCAATTTAATAAGCCACCAAAAAAGAATAATGATGGGAGAGTAAAATGAGTTAAAATGGTAATGGGTCGGAGTTTTATCCGATCATATATTAAAAGGATTGAAAAATATTATTGTATTAGTATTTAATTAGAGAGTGAGATGCACTCTCTGAGGTTGAAAACACACCTAGTGTAAAGTGTGTATTTATTATGATTCGAACTAATTTCGTGGGGTAATAAAATTTTCACAAATTTTATGTGTCCTTTTAAAAATCAAGACAACTTTAATGGTGTGTTTATATCTATTCTCTTCTAAAAAAAATATACAATTTAAAAATCTAAATTGTTAGTCCAAACAAAACTTCAATTTTATCCAGTATAATTTCATATCATGATTTCATTTCACATGTCTAAATGGGCCTTAAGTAATAAATTATTGATGTCAATGATTACATTTTTTGATCTTTTATTTGATATATGATTTTGTATGGAGGCTCGATTAATTCGAGTTGCTTTTGTTGCAAAAATTTTTCATATTTAAGACTTCAAAACCAAAAGCCACTAATTGAAAATGATAAAAATCCTATCTGTCTCACCTCAACTCTTGTTGATAATATTAGTATTAAAAATAAACAATCGAACTAAAACTATTAACAAAACAAAGTTTACTGCATGACAAAAAAATTGTATCTGGCAAAGTGTCTGAGCGTTTGAGACAATTATGCTTAGGTGTCTTCTCTTTATTACACGACAAATTTTGTTTAGTTAATAGTTGGACCTGGCAAAGGATTTGAGCATTTATCGACAAGTATGTAGGTGTCTTCTCTTTATCGTGAGATAAATTTTGTCCAGTTTCACCTTGCAAAGGATTTGAATATCTGCCGACAAGTATGTTAGGTTTCTTCTCTGTCACTCGAAAACCTTCGTTTGGTTAAAAATGTTATTTTGACTTTCCCTTCTTCTTTCTATTTCATCTTCTTCGTAGCTTTTTCCCGAACATTGATTTCACCATTATAAATAATACAGAAAAGGGCCTAAAATGTCCTTCACCTATTGAAAATGGTGAAATAGTGCCCTCCATCCACCTATTAAGCCTGAAATGTCCTTTCTCTTTATCTATTGGGGTAAATTGCATTTCTATTTAACGGATCAATTTGACCCCACTTTATTAATGAGGTGTCTTTTTTTATTGGTCAATTAATTATTACTTAAAATAATTAATTTTTCAAATAAAACCCCAACCTATCTAAGTCCTAATAACCTGACCCACTACTACCTGCCCCAATCTATTAGGCCTAATAACCCGACCCATCACTACCCACCTCAATCCAGATCAATTCATAGTCGGCATCCCGTCTTCTCTCTCTTTTTTTCGCAATTTCTCAATCAAAGAAATAGATTGCTGGAGTAACGTCACACTCTTGAAGTTCTTAGATTGTAGGAGTAATTAAAGTGTTTTGTCCAATGGTTAGCTTTAGTTTGTCATTGATAGTCTTTGGTTCAATCTTGAATTAGTGAAGCTCAATCTGAATTAGGAACTTATGCAAAAGTTTCCAACACTCACTTGAGATTCAGTAAAACACCACTTTTTTCTTTGTGTTTGTTCCATTGAGTTATTATGCCATTTTTTGTTTCCTAATAAGCCTAATTCGATAATCAATGACTTATTAGCAGCCATCAAAAGATTGAGGGTCAAATACTGGTTTCAATTTGATTGATCCCTTTTAACAATGACGGAGGAGTATGAAATATTTCCTAGCCTCTTATCTGTACGATCATTTGGTCAAAGTATAGTCCTCAATCATGTAGATATAAATTTATGTCGATGAGTTTGCCTTCCGTTAAAAATATTGTGAATAGCCAGAAAACTAACTTAAGTTACTGAGATTGAGGATGATCTGTCTGACTATAGTTCTGCCACAAAATGCGAGAGCCTGTAGGAAAATTAACTTGCATGCCCATTCATTTTTGGATTGGGAACAATATTGCTACTGTCACAATTTTTGTGATGTTGTTCTAGTGCCAGTAGAAAACTCTAACCAAAAGGTTAATTTGAAAAATTAATTATTTTAATTAATAATTAATTGATCAATAAAAAAAGACACCTCATTAATAAAGTGAGGTTAAGTTGATCCGTTAAATAAAAGGATAATTTTGACCCAATAGGTAGACTAAAAGGACAATTCAGGCCCAATAAGTGGATAAAGGACATTTTTTCACCATTTTCAATAGGTGAAGGACATTTTAGGCCATTTCCCGTAAATAATAAAAAGGAATTGTCGATTCCTAACTCGAACACAATTTGAATTTTGAAATGGAGATTTTACATAAAGGTATATATAATACTTTATATCGGTGGTTTTAGTATTTTGTTGAGTTTAGTAGGCGTTTGACCGTGAACATCAAAAAAATTTGAAATTGGAGTTGAAGTTGAAATTGTACTTGGGCATAATAAATTAAAGTTGTTTTTAAATTTTGAATAGATACGGAAGTGAAAAAAGTGAAACAAGTTTCAAATACAACTCCAAAGTTGTATTTGAAAATTTTAGGGCCAAACATCATTTTTCAAATAACGTGATTTATTTTTGAAAAAAGTAAAAAGGACCTGAGGCCAAATGGGGCCTTAAATTGTGTATTTGGAATGATGAATCACATATGTTGATAAAAAAAATATTTTTTTTAATGTCAGAAATAAATATATAGATAAATATTTTATATGATTTAAGTGTAGTATTTACTAAGTTTTTAATAGATTTTGACGCGTATTAGTATTCTGAAAAAAGCTTCAGCGATCACGCCAAAACAGTATATTTGATTTTGAAAATATTCTTTCTTTATGGAGATCAAGAATGTGCCCTACTTAAAATGTAGCTTGAGCCTCTGAGAGGAATCGATCCACGAAAGGGTATATATTTTTCATAAGAACTGAGTATATTCTCATTTGTCCTAGTCTCGAATCTCGATGGTTAGAGTTAATTAATATATATTGCTGGTAGAAGGTGATAGATATTCCGTGAATTTAATCGATATATGCAAAAATTGCCCCGAATTCCATGATTAATATTATAATAAAAAAATAAATGTATAGTTTTAGCGATTCTAGCATTTCTAATTATGAATATATATATATATATATATATATATATATATATATATATATATAGCTTAATTTGCCCCGTTCATCTCTCTCTCTTATCCTAATTCTTAACAACTTCTTCTTTAACCATATCCTGGATTATTTTTCTGGCAACTAAACTTCGTCCTTTAATCTTTTGATTTTAGCGGACTACTATGGCCAGGACTCCTAGAAATTTACAGGTTAATCTATCGTTGTTATTAAGAAGTTAAGAGGTTAACCATATACTAAGGGTAATAATAACAAAGTTTTAATTTACATGAAGCATAAAAAGTTTAAATTACATGATGCATATAAACAAAGCATATTTAAAATATAAAACTTATTTTTGGTGGGGAAAATAAAGCATGAATAAGAACTTACATGAAGTAACTGAGAGAGAGGTTTCCCTTTCTGGAACCCCTAAGGACTTTTCAACAGAAACTTGGAGGCTTTATTAAAACACACTTAATATTATACAAGCTTGGTTACATACCGAGGAAAGATTGATTTTGGTGGAATAGTTTTTAACATGAAGGAGGAAGGAGAGAAAGTTTTTCTTCCTTAGGTTTTTCTGAATTCTTCAATTCTATCTTTCTACTATAAATATTAGAGCCTTATATAAGCCTAAGCGAAGAAAAGGAATGGACTATAACACACTACGTGGCCTCATAACAAATGGCCGACAATAACAGATAAGGAATCTTAATAATGCAAGTCGGGTACTCATTGGGCCCCATCGTTACATGCATTATAATTCCTTTTAACAGATGCATGTTTCAACAATTTTTCTTTCTTTTGGAAAGTAGTGATAAAGGAAGCACTCTGACTTATTACAAGACTTAAAGTGGGCATACCTACATGGCACACTTTCTATCTTTCTTATCTCTATCTTTACAATACTTGAAGATTATTCTTCCACGTTGCTGTCCTTTTGTCTTCGTCTAACTATGTATTCAAGTTGTGCAAGGTGATAGAATCAAAACTCATGCCAGAGTCGTCATTCTCGTTAGGGTAAGTGCTGGTGATATGTAATAATTAGGTTCAAGATATCCTCTTGCATAATCAGTTGCTTCGGATAAATCATTAAATCCTTTAAAAAGTGGGTTTCTAACCCCATTTATAGAATCAACTACTTCTATCCAGATTTGAAAAACTCCGTTTGTTTTACCATGGATGACTACATAATATTTAAATCTAGTCCTACTTTTGTCTGACATGTATTGACATAGAGCATTTATTGCAGCTAAAAAATGTCTATGGTCAGGTTTATTATGGGCTATCCAAAGATTATCTACTAAATATTTTTGGAGTTTGTCTAAAACACAGCCTGGTTTAATCCTAAAAGATAAATTACTAGGCGGATAAGAAATTAAGTTATATGGTCCAAAATAAATTCTTTCCATTAATTTTAAAGAGTCTTGTGATCTAAAATTAATATTACCCAACATAGTCTGATAGTATGTGTCTTGAGAAGAAGAAACTACTCCTTTGCCTTTGTTTGCTGGAGATTGACCAGTTGGTCTCATGCTGAAACAAACATTAGTTTATTTGTTTACTTTTAATTTGTAATCTACTTAACTGATCTGCTAATTGATTGTCTTTTCCTTTACAAATTCAAATACAATATTTTTATAGACTAATATTGTATCCATGGAATTAAGCCATCTTCTTTTGCTACTAGCTTTATCATTTATTTCTTGATGGAATTTAACTGTTGCTTCGCAATCTGTTCGTACTAAAACTTCTTCTTTGTTTAAAATATATAGTTTAAAACTATTTAAGCTGTGTACTATTGCTAGTACTTCTAGATCTATGCTACTCATATTTCCTTGTTCTTTATATAGACCACTTTGGTATGCGAAAATTTGTTCTTCATTTTTATTACTATATTTGTTTGGTCTGGCTTTTAGGTTTGCTTCCCATCCTAGTTTACTTCCATCAGTCTAAATAATTAAATAATCTGATTCTAAAGGAATTTTTAAGTCTGAAATATTTTTAACTCTTTCTTTAATTTGTTGTACTAATTTAATATCTTCTATGTTAAAATGTTTTTGCCCTTTACTGCCAGTTTTAGCATATAAAGGTTGTAATTTTTCCTAAGTCTTGAATAAAATTTCTAGCATAATTTACTAATCCTAAAATTTTTTGTAGATCTTTTGTATTATCTAGTTTGTCCGGCATATCTAACACCTTTTTAGCTATGTATGGTTGGAGTTTTATCTTTCCTTCTCCTAAAGTTAGTCCCAAAAAATTAATATAAATTTTACATAGTTTCATTTTCTTTTTTACTAATTATTATTTCATGTTTAAAAAATAGTCTAAATACTATTTGTAGGTGTCCTAGGTGTTCTTGCATATTTTGATTAACTATTAAAATATCATCTACATAAAATAATAAAAAAAATTTATATTCTCTAAAAATATCATTCATTTTTCTTTGGAAAATGGGTGGTGCAGTCTTTAGGCCAAAAGGCATAACTAATCATTCAAGATGTCCTCCGGGACAAGTGAATGTTGTCCATTCTATGCTATCAGGGTGCATTTTTACTTGCCATTATCCTGATTTACAGTCAAATTTACTAAATATCTTTCTTCTTTGTATTCTATTAATTAATTCACTTTTATCAGGTAATTTGTATGCATCTGTTCTAATGTTGTCATTTAGTCTTTTATAATTTATTACCATTTGAGCCTTTCCTCTCACTATGGTTCCTTACCATAAAAGCTGCTGATCTATGTCTAGAAGTCGATCTTCTTATAACTTCTAAATTTAATAATTCTTTTATTTGTTTATTAAATTATTCAGTGTCTTTATTATTTGCTTCTATGGCTGCTATTTTTATTGTATATTCTGGGTTAATAATGTCTAATTTACACATTATTTGATTTGAGTCCCAGTGTACCAAGATTTTTTTCCCAATTATTTTCATTTCGTCTAGGATTGCTACTATATTATCTAAATCTTTAGGACTATTTATCATTCCTATTTTGTTTATTCCTCTTTGAAAATTATAAAATTGGATTTCAATATTAATCAAAGTATAATTTTTTTCTGTATCTTCGAGGTACTCAAGTTCTTCTGTATTGATTAAAGTATTATCTTCTTTTTCTATTTTTTCTCTATACAAATTTTTATCTTGACATTTATTAGTATTTGTACAATTTTCACAACATGGCTATGATGTTAAGTCCCTTTTGTGTATTTTAAATTTTTTTGCTACTGTTGGATAATTTGAGGTTTGTACTGGAGTATAAGTAATGTTTCTGAATAGTATTATACCATCTCTTGTTAAAAGACATCCTCCTCTATTTTGTATAGAGAAATGTAATCCGATTACAAAATCTGTGTTTATATTTAAATCTCTAGCTAGTATTTTATGTACATTATAAGTCGGTTTATAAAATTCATTACATGTATTTAAAAAATTTATTTGTGCTTTTTCTATGTAATAGTTATAAACATTATGTGATCCATCCATTTGCATTGCCGTTATTGATTTTTTAAAGATTTTAGTATGTGTTGTGGTACTATTCTTTTATTAATTAAACAACTTATACATCTTGGGTCAACTAAAGCTAAAGTTTCTATTTCTATGTCCTGGATTCTTATTTTTACTAATACCTTTATTGTAGAGAAGTGTTTATCTTCATTACATATTAAACTACTAATTTCCTCTACATTCATAAGTTCTGTTTCTAATTGTTCCAAATGCACTGTTTTTTGTGTATCTATTTTCATCAGTTATTGTGGTTTTTTCTTTTTCTAATGTAATTATTCTTTGTTCTTGATTATTTATTCTAGCTTCTAGAGTTGCTATTCTTAGGTTTATAATCTGATTTGGTACTTGTCTTTGTTTACCATTTGCTTCTGGTCCTATTTTTATTTTTAACTTATTTTCTATGCAGTTTACACATGCTACTATGTACCAATTACATATTCTATATTGGTTACTGTCTATTCCCTTGTATCTCTGAAAATCATGTATACATTCTTGTGTAATGTTCATTAGGTTACTAATTAATAAATCATTTAATCTGAAATTGTTTGTTTCTTGTCCTATTACATTTACTAAATTATCTTCTTGTGAGTCTGAAGAATCAGATTTAACATTATCATTTAAATCAAAGCTTACTATAAGGTATATACTTTCAGTGTCTGACATATATTCATCTACATTTAATAAGGTTTCTTGAAAGTCTTCTATTAATTGAGAATTTTTAGTTCTACTATTGTTTCTTTTGGGACATAGATTTGCTAAATGATCTATGCTTCCACGTGTATAGCATTCTAGTTTATTTTTATAATTTCTATCATTCCTATATTTTCTGACATGCCTATCTTTATTTAAGTATGACTTCTTAGCTGTTGATTTACGCAAGAAATATCTCTTACGCGAGTATGGTCTTTGATCATACTTCTTTTTATACCTTCTAGGTTTTCTTTGGTCATTGTCATAGCTTTGGGTTGTATATATAATAGATTTACAAAAATTTTCATTTTTCTTTAATTGTTTTTGTATTTGTATGTTTGTACATTTTTCTGTCAAGATATCCATTACATGTTGTATTTTATATCCTATGGTCCACTTAGCATTTGGATTTTGAATTACACCATCTCTTTTATACCATCTATCTTCTATTTCTTTTCCTAAAGCTCCTGATAGTTTATTAAACAATTTTTTACCTAATTCTTCGTTAAGAGTATTTCCACTAGTTGTACTATAATAAAAATAGTTTTTTAAAAAATTCTTAATATGTAACCAATTTGAGATACTTAATTGCTCTAATTTTATTAATGCATCTCTTTGTAATGCTATTAAACCACTATTTGGATCCTTTCTTGTTAATAAATTATGCATTTTATAAGTAAAATTATAAGGGTTTGGACCCATTGACAATAAAACTTGAAATTCATTTGGGCAATTTGATTTAAAAGCTTACCATGTAGCTTTTGCAGATTCTCCTAAGAAAGTTTTTATATATTTATGCATTGTCTCTGTATTTATTTCTGTATAGTGTCTTAAATAGTCTACTACTACTATTCCTTTCCATAATTCTATTACTGTTTCCCACATTTATGGATCATGTGCTGCTATATTTAATATTTTTCCTTTGCAACCACCTTCTTGTAATTTAATTAGTCCTTCTATTGGCATTCTTTTTCCCGCTGGTCTTATATTTTCATTGATTTCTATATCTGGGCTTAATCTGACAACTGGTCTTCTGGGTACATTACCTGTACTATAATCTATTGGTTGAGGATGTGGATTAGTTTGTTGGAATAGGCTTGCACTTGTTGAACTGGTTGTTTCTAATTCTGCTTATTCTCTATAACTTACTATGGATGTTATATCTTCTTCTTTTTGAGGGATAACATAGTTAGTGTCCATTCTTTCGGTCCTTTATCCTAAATTATCGTCTCTTTCTAAACAAGTTTTAAAATGTTCTTTACATTCTATTATATCCATGTTATTTTTCGTACATCCTTTACATTTAAACGTCATGCATCTATATTCTTCGACTAATCTTTGTGCTTCTTCTATAGCTATATCTACTTCATATCCTTCTTGTAATATTTCTGCATTCATGAATTCTTGTTCTGTAGTTATAGTACTTTCAGTTTTTCATTATCATCTAATCCTTTTTTATTAGTATAATTATAGTCTGTAAATCTAACTGACATCACTCATTTACTGGTGGTGTATAATAAGTGAGATTCTGGTGTAAATATCTTGGATTTATTAAATTTATCTAAATTCCATTCTAAATCTGCATATTCTTCTGAATTTACTTTTATTGATTTTATTATTTTATACCTTTATTTCCCATTACTTCGACTACATCATTTACTTTTAGTTTGAACTTGGTATTACTAAAAGTCATTTTTCCTATGAAACCTACACACATTAATAAATTATTTTCGTTGTTCATTTATTCATATCCTTTAGTTTGAATTCCTATTTTAATATGTATCCCAAATTCTTTTGCATTCAACTATCCTAATTGATATATTTTTCTCTTAATACGTTCTTTAATCCAACGTATTCTAGTATTACTATTTTCTATGTCTCTTTCGCAAGCACTTAGCTCCCAATTTAGGGAACTTACTAATTCTAGGTTTACTACTCTAGGACTATTGTATAATTTATACAACCTATTTACTTCTATTAATCTTTCTCTACACTCTTCTAATTTACTTAGTCTTTTAATAATATTATCTTTTTGACTATATTCCCTGTATAAATACCAGTATCTAGATCTTATATCGTGAAAAGAAGGATGTTTTTTCATAAATTTGTCTACTTTTAAGTTGAGTAATTAATTTATACTCTAATTATCCAATTATAATAATTAAATAGTCGAGTCTATTAATATCTTCTTTGGTACGACTTAATTTAATATATTCTAAGTCTTGTAATTTATCACAGATCACAATTAAGAAAAAACAAATCAAGATTAATAGAAATTATAGAACATATACAAGACAAACTAGACAAAAATCAAGACACTTTAGATACGATAGAATTAACAAATCTTGAAGAACAATTCAAAAACATTAAAGATGAGTTAGAATATAATTAAATAAGAATAGAAAATTCCTATTATAGGACATACTATTATCAAAGAAAAAATAATAAGGTTCCTCTAGGTTAATATATGCCTCTAGAATACATTAGACGAATCCGACTACGACAAAGTTGGTTATACGATGAAAGAATTTATAGATATCAGCTTAGAGAAATAATAAAACAACTAAGAGAAAGATTAATCTGGATATAAAACACTTTAGTAGAAGTAGATATAAAAACTAGTTTAGCCATAAGAAGTAGTTTATTTATCACAAACGAACATTTAAAAGAATCACTTATAGGAGAACAGGAAAAAATAATCAGAAGAATTGATAATATAGAACTAGATATTAAATACTGTACTAGTAGAATAATTTATTACAAGAAAATTTGTAAAATTACAAGTACTCTAGGGTAACATAACAAAATAGCTTCTTTAAAACACCTTGAATACCTAGATCTCCAATTTCAATCTGAAAAGAAATGCAAAGCATTAATAGATAATACTGTTATAAAGTGTAACTTTAATCAAGGAGAGCACATATTACATTCTGAGGATAGACAACATAATACTTTAATAGATTTAATAATAAACCTTAGTGATAAAATTCAAGAAAAAGATAAAATTATAATTAGACTATTAGAAGAAATAGAAGTTACTCAACATAAACAGAAAAAGACATTAGATAAACTAGAACAAAATTTTGACAATTTAAAATCACAAGAATTAGAAATAGATAGAAAACTTCAATACTTAAATACTAAATTTAATTTGGAAAAAATACCTAAATAGAAATAGAAAAATTAATAAAGACTATAGCAGAAAAACCTAAAGATCTAGAAATTAAAACCACTCAATTAGTAACAAAAATTGTAGAACAAATAGAAGTCATAAATAATACAAAGATTAGAGGAAATCTCACTTTCATGAGTGAAGAAGATATAAATTATAGTAGGGCATTAGAAAAATCGAAAAGCTATCACGATGAACTAGAAGGATTGTCTAAGTATCTTCCTTCAAGTCAGGCAGATAAAACCATATTAAAACAAAACAATATTATAATAGCATTATTGTTAGAATTACATAAAAAATAGATAATATAATTAAGGGTAAAGAAGTTCAAGAACCTAAAAATACTGAGATAGACGAATTAATTACTCAATTAAAGAAGACTGAACTAACTCCTAGACAAGAAAGACAAAATATAATTAGAAAATCACAAAAATTGACTTTCTGTCAGCTATAACAAAAAGAACCATCGAAGAAGAAAGACAAAGAGTAAGTTTTTCCGATAATAGATTTGGAAATAATAGGCTTATTTCTAGAATACTAAGAAGACACCCAAACGTAGATCAACCCCAAGAACTGAATGAAATAATAGACGTAGATTGAGACTTAAAAATCTTTCAGCAAAATCAGTTAAAATTATTAGATCCTAAGACTTTATACAATGCTAAATATTTTTCTATAGATAATCAACTATATTGACATTATAGAGAAGAACAAATATCAGCCATAGGAGAAAACTTTACAACCTTAAATCTAGTGAATCATGAATCCTTAAAACTAATTAGGAATAATAAGATGATATTAATGCATATGGGATTAATAGTTTTAGGAATAAACGGATTAACTAGAAAAAATCTAGGAACCAAAGTATTAATAACAATATACGATGATAGATGGTCAGATATTAAAAAATCAATAATAGGATTAACCGAAGTCAACATGACAAATAATGGAGGAATATTTTATATTAGCCCAGATTTCTTAATAAATTTAAAAGAATTTGGGAAACATATTAAAATAGGAATTCAAACTAAAGGATATGAAGAAATGAATAATGAAAATAATTTATTAATGTGTGTAGGTTTCTTAGGAAAAAATGACTTAAAGTAGTAATACTAAGTTCAAACTAAAAGTAAATGATGTAGTCGAAGTAATGGGAAATTAAGGTATAAAATTAATAAAATCAATAAAAATAAATCCAGAAGAATATGAAGGTTTAGAATGAAATTTAGAAAAGTTTAATAAACCCAAGATATTTAGACCAGAATCTCACTTATTATACACCACCAGTAAAGGAGAGACGTCAGTTAGATTTAAAGACTATAATTATACTAGTAAAAAAGGATTAGATAATAATGAAACTGAAAGTACTATAACTACAAAACAAGAATTCATGAATGCAGAAATATTATAAGAAGGATTTAAAGTAGATATAGCAATAGAAGAAGCACAAAGATTAGCCAAAGAATATAGATATATGACATTTAAATGTAAAGGATGTAAGAAAAATAACATGAATATAATAGAATGTAAAGAACATTTTAAAACTTGTTTAGAAAGAGACGATAATTTAGGATATAGGACCGAAAGAATGGACACTAACTATGTTATCCCTCAAAAAGAAGAAGATACAACATCCATAGTAAGTTATAGAGAATTAGCAGAATTAGAAACAACCAGTTCAACAAGTGCAAGCCCATTCCAACAAACTAATCCACATCCTCAACCAATAGATTATAGTACAGGTAATGTACGCAGAAGACCAGCCGTCAGATTAAATACAGATACAGAAATCAAAGAAAATATAAGACCAACAGGAAAAAGAATGCCAATAGAAGGACCAATTAAATTACAAGAAGGTGGTAGCAAAGGAAAAATATTAAATATAGCAGCACATGATCCACAAATGTGGGATACATGAATAAACTTATGGAAAGGAATAGTAGTAGCAGACTATTTAAGACACTATACAGAAACAGATACAGAGACAGTGTATAAATATATGAAAACTTTCTTAGGAGAATCTGCAAAAGCTACATAGGAAGCTTTTAAATCAAATTGCCCAAATAAATTTCAAGTTTTATTGCCAATGGGTCCAAACCCTTATAATTTTACAAATAAAATGCATAATTTATTAACAAGAAAGGATCCAAATAGTTGTTTAATAGCATTACAAAGAGATGCATTAATAAAATTAGAGCAATTAAGTATCTCAAATTGGTTACATATTAAGAATTTCTTAAAAGACTATTTTTATTATAGTACAACTAGTGGAAATACTTTTAACGAAGAATTAGGTAAAAAATTGTTTAATAAATTACCAGGAGCTTTAGGAAGAGAAATAGAAGATAGATGGTACAAAAGAGATGGAATAATTCAAAATCCAAATACTAAATGGACCATAGGACATAAAATACAACATGTAATGGATATCTTGATAGAAAAATGTACAACATACAAATACAAAAATAGTTAAAGAAAAACGAAATGAATTTTTGTAAATCCATTATATATACAACCCAAAGCTATGACAATGACCAAAGAAAACCTAAAAGGTATAAAAAGAAGTATGATCAAAGACCATACTCGCGTAAGAGATATTTCTTGCGTAAATCAAGAGCTAAGAAGCCATACTTAAATAAAGATTGACATGTCAGAAAATATATGAATGATAGAAATTATAAAAATAAACTAGAATATTATACATGTGAAAGCGTAGATCATTTAGCAAATCTATGTCCCAAAAGAAGACTTTCAAGAAACATTATTAAATGTAGATGAATATATGTCAGACACTGAAAGTATAAACTCTATAGTAAGCTTTGATTTAAATGATAATGTTAAATCTGATTCTTCAGACTCAGAAGAAGATAAGTTAGTAAATGAAATAGGACAAGAAACAAATGGTTTATTAATTAGTAACCTAATGAACATTACACAAGACTGTATACATGATTTTCAGAGATACAAGGGAATAGACAGTAACCAATGTTGAATATGTAATTGGTACCCTAGAAAAGAAAATAGAGCTAAATGTAAAAAATGCTATATAGAAGCATGTGTAAACTGCATAGAAAATAAGTTAAAAATAAAAATAGGACCAGAAGCAAATGGTGAACAAAGACAAGTACCAAATCAGATTATAAACCTAAGAATAGCGACTCTAGAAGCTAGAATAAATTGTCTAGAACAAAGAATAATTACATTAGAAAAAGGAAAAACCATAATAAATGAAGAAATAGATACATAAAAAACAGTGCATTTGGAACAATTAGAAACAGAACTTATGAATGTAGAGGAAAATAATAGTTTAATACGTAATGAAGATAAACACTTCTCTATAATAAAGGTATTAGTAAAAATAAGAATCCAGGACATAGAAATAGAAACTTTAGCTTTAGTTGACCCAGGATGTATAAGTTGTTTAATTAATAAAAGAATAGTACCACAACACATACTAAAATCTTTAAAAAATCAATAACTGCAATGCAAATGGATGGATCACATAATGTTTATAACTATTACATAGAAAAAACACAAATAAATTTTTTAAATACATGTAATGAATTTTATAAACCGACTTATAATGTACATAAAATACTAGCTAGAGATTTAAATATAAACACAGATTTTGTAATCGGATTACATTTCTCTATACAAAATAAAAGAGGATGTCTCTTAACAACAAATGGTATAATACTATTCAGAAACATTACTTATACTCCAGTACAAACCTCAAATTATCCAACAGTAGCAAGAAAACTTAAAATACACAAAAGGGACTTAACATCACAGCCATGTTGTGAAAATTGTAAAAAATACTAACAAATGTCAGGATAAAAATTTGTATAGAGAAAAAATAGAAAAAGAAGATAATACTTTAATCAATACAGAAGAACTTGAGTACCTTGAAGATATAGAAAAAAATTATACTTTGATTAATATTGAAACCCAATTTTATAATTTTTAAAGAGGAATAAACAAAATAGGAATGATAAATAGTCCTAAAGATTTTGATAATATAGTAGCAATCCTAGACGAAATGAAAATAATTGGAGAAAAATCCTTGGTACACTGGTACTCAAATCAAATAATGTGTAAATTAGACATTATTAACCCAGAATATACAATAAAAACAGCAGCCATAGAAGCAAATAATGAAGACACTAAACAATTTAATAAACAAATAAAAGAATTATTAAATTTAGAAGTTATAAGAAGATCGACTTCTAGACATAGATCAACAACTTTTATGGTAAGGAACCATAGTGAACAAGTGAGAGGAAAGGCTTGAATGGTAATAAATTATAAAAGACTAAATGACAACACTAGAACAGATGCATACAAATTACCTGATAAAAGTGAATTAATTAATAGAATACAAAGAAGAAAGATATTTAGTATATTTGACTGTAAATCAGGATACTGGCAAGTAAAAATGCACCCTGATAGCATAGAATGGATAACATTCACTTGTCCTGGAGGACATTTTGAATGGTTGGTTATGCCTTTTGGCCTAAAGACTGCACCACCCATTTTCCAGAGAAAAATGGATGATATTTTTAGAGAATATAAAAATTTTGTATTAGTTTATGTAGACGATATTTTAATATTTAGTCAGAATATGCAAGAACACCTAGGACACCTACAAACAGTACTTATATTATTTATTAAACATGAAATAATAATTAGTAAAAAGAAAATGAAACTATGTAAAACTTATATTAATTTTTTGGGAGTAACTTTAGGAGAAAGAAAGATAAAACTCCAATCTCACATAGCGAAAAAAGTGTTAGATATGCCGGACAAACAAGATAATACAAAAGATCTACAAAAAATTTTAGGATTAGTAAATTATGCTAGAAATTTTATTCAAGACTTAGGAAAAATAGCAGGACCTTTATATGCTAAAACAGGCAGTAAAGGGCAAAAACATTTTAACATAGAAGATATTAAATTAGTACAACAAATTAAATAAAGAATTAAAAATATTTCAGACTTAAAAATTCCTTTAGAATCAGATTATTTAATTATTTAGACTGATGGAAGTAAACTAGTATGGGGAGCAATCCAAAAAGACAGACCAAACAAATATAGTAATAAAAATAAAGAACAAATTTGTTCATACCAAAGTGGTCTATATAAAGAACAAGGAAATATGAGTAGCATAGATCTAGAAGT
>NW_025820303.1:3594965-3625902 GCF_002878395.1 Capsicum annuum
TAAACAAATAAACTAATGTTTGTTTCAGCATGAGACCAACTGGTCAATCTCCAGCAGACAAAGGCAAATGAGTAGCCTCTTCTTCTCAAGACACATACTATCAGACTATGCTGGGTAATATTAATTTTAGATCACAAGACTCTTTAGAATTAATGGAAAGAATTTATTTTGGACCATATAACTTAATTTCTTATCCGCCTAGTAATTTATCTTTTAGGATTAAACCAGACTGTGGTTTAGACAAACCTCAAAAATGTTTAGCAGACAATCTTTGGATAGCCCATAATAAACCTGACCACAGACATTTTTTAGCTGCAATAAATTCTCTATGTCAATACATGTCAGACAAAAGTAGGACTAGATTTAAATATTATGTAGTCATCCATGGTAAAACAAACGGATTTTTTCAAACCTGGATTGAAGTAGTTGATTCTATAAATGGGGTTAGAAACCCACTTTTTAAAGGATTTAATGATTTATCTGAAGCAACTGATTATGTAAGAGGATATCTTGGGCCTAATTATTACATATCACCAGCACTTAAATAAAGCTCAAACCAAATACCCCAATACAATATTCAGAAAGACACTAGTAAAATAATTTTTTGTGACCACTGCTCTTCAATGACTAAAGCTTTCAAGAGACTCAATGCTCAGAAAGAAGCTCTTCTCATTGAAAATGCCAGACTCATGGAACAAGGAAAGACTCTGAAAAACAAAATTAATATTTCCCAAAAAAGTAAAAGTACTCAGACTCAGAGTTCTCTATCTCCACAAAAAAAGGATGAGAAGGGTGTGCATTCCCCTCTGAATGCTCAAGGGTGTGCATTCCCCTCTGAATGCTCAGAAATCCACTGTATCGAATAGAGATACAACTAGTCCGGTTCAAACGGTAGCTGGTAAAGATAAGTCAAATCCGTTAGTGGCTATCACTTTGCCAAAAAGTGAAGATGAAGGTGTTTCTTCATCAAAACAAAAATTAGCAAATTCCTATAGTAATACTTTAAGAAAAACTTTAATTTCGAAAAGAAAAATTGAAAAAATCGAGACTATTAGAAAACAGACATTAGAAAAAAATTTTAGTAGCCAAGGACAAGATAAACATATCGATAGCAAAAATAATCCCAGCTCCAGTTCAGACCGATTAGTCCCAGACATGGATAATGCAGACAATACTATTCCAAGATCAGAACAAGGAAACGATGAGTTCAATAGTAGTTTTGCATATCTCCAAGATGCGCAGGACCCTAACAAGGATGACAACTCTGGCATGAGTTTTGATTCTATCGCCCTGCACAGCTTGGATACATAGTTAGACGAAGACAAAAGGACAATAACGTGGAAGAATAATCTTCAAGTATTGTAAAGATAGAGATAAGAAAGATAGAAAGTGTGCCATATGGGTATGCCCACTTTAAGTCTTGTAATGAGTCAGAGTGCTTCCTTTATCACTACTTTCCAAAAGAAAGAAAAATTGTTGAAGCACGCGTCTGTTAAAAGGAATTATAATGCATGTGACGATGGGGCCTAATGAGTACCCGACTTGCATTATTAAGATTCCTTATCTGTTATTGTCGGCCATTTGTTATTAGGCCATGTAGTGTGTTATAGTCCATTCCTTTTCTTCGCTTAGGCCTATATAAGGCTCTAATATTTATAGTAGAAAGATAGAATTGAAGAATTTAGAAAAACCTAAGGAAGAAAGCCTTTCTCTCCATCCTCCTTCATGTTAAAAACCATTTCACCAAAATCAATCTTTCCTCGGTATGTAACCAAGCTTGTATAATATTAAGTGTGTTTTAATAAAGCATCCAAGTTTCTGTTGAAAAGTCCTTAGGGGTTCCCGAAAGGGAAACCTCTCTGTCAGTTACTTTATGTAAGTTCTTATTCATGCTTTATTTTTCCCACCAAAAATAAGTTTTATATTTTAAATATGCTTTGTTTATATGCATCATGTAATTTAAATGCGTGAGGAGCATTTTTTTACTAATTTACGAATAAAAAGTTACCAAGTGGCATTGAGGGCCCCAAAATTTTTTTAATAACAAATTTTCTTTTTTTTAAACACTAAAGGCCCCAAAAAACATTAAAGGGCCGCAATTATATATATTTTTTTTAATAAAACTGAATTTTAAAAAAATCTGCTTTTTATTTTCATCTTTTAAAATTTTTTATAATTTCTTTTTAATAACAAGTTTTTCATTTTTTAAATAATTTTATAATTATTCTTTCATAATTTGGATCCTCAATGCCATTTTTTATTTTCAGTTTAAAAAGTTTTATAATTTTCTTTAATAATTAATTTTGTAAATAATTTTTTAATAATTTATTTCAGTGTTAAAATTTTTTTATAAGTTTTTTTAAATAATCAATTTTTTATTTTTATTTTTTAAATGACTTTATAATTATTTTTTTATAATGTATATCCTCAATGCCATTTTTTATTTTTATTTTTTCAAAAATTTATAATTTTTTAATAATTATTTTAAAAAATATTTTTTAATAATTTATTTCATTTTTTAAATTTTTTTATAATTTTTCTCAATTAATCAATTTTTTATTTTTATCTTTCAAATAATTTGATAATTATTTTTGATAATTTGTATCCTCAATGCGATTTATTATTTTCATTTTACGAAGTTTTATAATTTTTTAATTATAATTTTTTTATTTTTTAAATAATATTTTAATAATTTATTTCATTTTTTAAAAAAATTTATAATTTATTTTTAATAATTAGTTTTTTTTAAATAATTTTATAATTATTTTTTCATAATTTGGATCCTCAATGCAACTTTTTATTTTCATTTGAGAGAGTTTTCTAATTTTTTTTATCAATAAATTTTTTATTTTTTTAAATAATTTTTTATTAATTTATTTGATTTTTTAAAATTTTTTATAATTTTTTTTCAACAATGAGATTTTTATTTTCATTTTTCAAATAATTTTATAATTATTTTTTTCATAATTTGGATCCTCAATGCCATTTTTTATTTTAATTTTAAAAAGTTTTATAATTTTTTTAATAATTAATTTTTTATTGTTTTAATAATTTTTCAATAATTTATTTTATTTTTAAAAAAATTTTATAATTTTTTTTAAATAATCATTTTTTTATTTTTATTTTTAAATAATTTAATAATTTTTTTTCATAATTCGTGTACTCAATATTTTATTTTCATTTTCTAAAAAATTTTATAATTTTTTTAATAATTACTTTTTTTAAAAAATATTTTTTTAATAATTTATTTTAGCTTTAATTTTATTTTTAGAATTTTTAAAAAATAATCAATTTTTTATTTTTAGTTTTTAAATAATTTTATAATTATTTTTTAATTATTTCCTCAATGCCTTTTTATATACTTTTTTAATAAAATTATAATTATTTTTTAATAATTATTGGACCTACAATGCCACGTGTCAGCTTCCAATTAGCTCGTTTTGTCACGTCATCCCGTATGTGCAACACACACTTTGACCTTTTTCCTGATAGGGAAGAAAATGCCCAATTGGAACCAAATTGGGGGGTTTACGGGTTTAATAGGTACAAGCCTTAGTTTAGGGCCTAAGTGAATTTTAGGGACAAGTTTGAGGGGCTATCGATTGGTTTGACCAATATTTTTTTTTGATTTCTGTATTTGGGTTTAATCTGACAGCTGCTCTTCTGGGTACATTACCTGTACTATAATCTATTGGTTGATGATGTGGATTAGTTTGTTGGAATGGGCTTGCACGTGTTGAACTGGCTGTTTCTAATTCTGCCAATTCTCTATAATTTACTATGGATGTTGTATCTTCTTCTTTTTTAGGGATAGCATAGTTAGTGTCCACTCTTTCGGTCCTATATCCTGAATTATCGTCTCTTTCTAAACAAGTTTTAAAATGTTCTTTACATTCTATTATATCTGTGTTATTTTTATTACACCCTTTACATTTAAATGTCATATATCTATATTCTTCGGCTAATCTTTGTGCTTCTTCTATTGCTATATCTACTTCATATCCTTCTTGTAATGTTTCTGCATTCATGAATTCTTGTTATGTAGTTATAGTACTTTCAGTTTCATTATCATCTAATCCTTTTTTACTAGTATAATTATAGTCTTTAAATCTAACTGACGTCTCTCCTTCACTGGTGGTGTATAATAAGTGAGATTCTGGTGTAAAAATCTTGGGTTTATTACTTTTTTCTAAATTCTATTCTAAACCTGGATATTCTTCTGGATTTATTTTTATTGATTTTATTAATTTTATACCTTTATTTCCGATTACTTCGACTACATCATTTACTTTTAGTTTGAACTTGGTATTACTACTTAAAGTCATTTTTTCTATGAAACCTACACACATTAATAAATTATTTCCGTTATTCATTTCTTCATATCCTTTAGTTTGAATTCCTAATTTAATATGTTTCCCAATTTTTTTTTAAATTTATTAAGAAATCTGGGCTAATATAAAATATTCCTCCATTATTTGTCATGTCAACTTCGGTTAATCCTATTATCGATTTTTAAATATCTGACCATCTATCATCGTATATTGTTATTAATACTTTGGTTCCTAGATTTTTTCTAGTTAATCCCTTTATTCCTATAACTATTAATACCATATGCATTAATATTATCTTATTATTCCTAATTAGTTTTAAGGATTCATGGTTCACTAGATTTAAGGTTGTAAAGTTTCTCCTATGGCTGATAGTTGTTCTTCTCTATAATGTCTATATAGTTGATTATCTGTAGAAAAATATTTACCATTGTATAAAGTTTTAGGATCTAATAATTTTAACTAATTTGCTGAAATATTTGTAAGTCTCGATCTACGTCTATTATTTCATTCAGTTCTTGGGGTTGATCTACGTTTGGGTGTCTTCTTAGTATTCTAGAAATAAGCCTATTATTTCCGAATCTATTATCGAAAAAACTTACTCTTTGCCTTTCTTCTTCGATGGTTCTTCTTGCTCTAGCTGAAAGAAAGTCCAGTTTTGTGATTTTCTAATTATATTTTGTCTTTCTTGTCTAGGAGTTAGTTCAGTCTTCTTTAATTGAGTAATTAATTCGTCTATCTCAGTATTTTTAGGTTCTTGAACTTCTTTACCCTTAATTATAGTATCTATCTTTTTATGTAATTCTAACAATAACCTATTATAGTATTGTTTTGTTTTAATATGGTTTTATCTGCCTGACTTGAAGGAAGATACCTAGACAATCATTCTGGTTCGTCGTGATAGCTTTTCGATTTTTCTAACGCCCTACTATAATTTATATCTTCTTCACTCATGAAAGTGAGATTTCCTCTAATCTTTGTATTATTATTTTTAGCTCACTTATTTCTTTATTTATGACTTCTATTTGTTCTACAATTTTTGTTACTAATTGAGTGGTTTTAATTTCTAGATCTTTAGTTTTTTCTGCTATAGTCTTTATTAATTTTTCTATTTCTATTTTTGTAGGTATTTTTTCCAAATTAAATTTAGTATTTAAGTATTGAAGTATTCTATCTATTTCTAATTCTTGTGATTTTAAATAGTCAAAATTTTGTTCTAGTTTATCTAATGTCTTTTTCTGTTTATGTTGAGTAACTTCTATTTCTTCTAATAGTCTAATTATAATTTTATCTTCTTCTTAAATTTTATCATTAAGGTTTATTATTAAATCTATTAAAGTATTATGTTGTCTATTCTGAGAATGTAATATGTGCTCTCCTTGACTAAAGTTACACTTTATAACAGTATTATCTTTGGGAAAAGGCATCGTTTCTACCCCAAACTATACCTGAAAAGTCGAAGCCACACCTAAACTATACTAGTGACCTATTACAAACCTAAACTATAAAAAAGTGAAACCATTTACACCCTGTCAGGCTACCACCACTTGCATGTGGTGTAGTGTTTTACACGCGCTGCCACGTCAGCACCACATCAGTAAAAAGTATCACTTTATTATAGTTAAGGTGTGTAATAGGTCACTTATATAGTTTAGGCGTGGATTCGACTTTTCAACTATAGTTTGGGGTAGAAACGATGACTTTTCCCTTAATGTTTTTAGCCGTTTACTTTTGTTATTTAATAGGTTGGACGCGCTTAAAATAAGTGTAACACACGCGCCTTAGAATGGGGGTTGTGGGGAGGTAATAATATCACTTTTTTATAGTTAAGGTGTGTAATAGGTCACTAGTATAGTTTAGGTGTGACTTAGACTTTTCGGGTATAGTTTAGGGTGGAAACGATGCCTTTTCCCATTATCTTTTAATGGTCTGTATTTCTGTTCAGGTTGAAATCGAAGATCAAGGTATTCAAGGTGTTTTAAAGAAGCTATTTTGTTATGTTACCCTAGAGTACTTGTAATTTTATAAATTTTCTTGTAATAAATTATTCTACTAGTACAATATTTAATATCTAGTTCTATATTATCAATTCTTCTGATTATTTTTTCCTGTTCTCCTATACGTGATTCTTTTAAATGTTCGTTTGTGATAAATAAACTACTTCTTATGGCTAAACTAATTTTTATATCTACTTCTACTAAAGTTTTTTCTTTCCAGATTAATCTTTCTCTTAGTTGTTTTATTATTTCTCTAAGCTGATTTCTATAATTAATTTCGTCGTATAACCAACTTTGTTGTAGTTGGATTCGTCTAATGAATTCTAGAGGCATATATTAACCTAGAGGAACCTTATTTGTTTGTCTTTGATAATAGTATGTCCTATAATAGGAATTTTCTATTCTTATGTAATTATATTCTAACTCGTCTTTAATGTTTTTTAATTGTTCTTCAAGATTTGTTAATTCTATCTTATCTAAAGTGTCTTGATTTTGTCTAGTTTGTCTTGTATATGTTCTATAATTTCTATTAATCTTGATTCGTTTTTTCTTAATTGTGATCTTTGATAAGATTCTTCTACTATCCAATTATTTAATTTTCTTATTCTTTGAAATACAGGTAAATTTTGCATTCAACTATCCTAATTGATATGTTTTTCTCTTACTACGTTCTTTAATCCAGCGTATTCTAGTATTACTATTTTCTATGTCTCTTTCGCAAGCACTTAGCTCCCAATTTAGGGCACTTACTAATTCTGGGTTTACTACTCTAGGACTATTGTATAATTTATATAACCTATTTACTTCTATTAATCTTTCACTACACTCTTTTAATTTACCTAGTCTTTTAATAATATTATCTTTTTGACTATATTCTCTATATAAATAGCAGTATCTAGATCTTATATCGTGAAAAGAAAGATGCTTTTTCATAAATTTGTCTACTTTTAAGTTGAGTAATTAATTTATATTCTAATTATCCAATTATAATAATTAAATAGTCGAGTCTATTAATATCTTCTTTGGTATTATATGTATGTATGTAAATAAATTTCTTAATATAAATATAAAGTTTGAATTAAAGTCGAATTCGGCCAAATTCCCCACTTTATCGTTGACTTTTACCTATGATATGAGTTTATATTTTATGTATATAAAACACCTGAAGAAAAATATAAATAATCACTTTTAATAAATGGTGAATTATAATTTAGAATGAAGATAGTGTTATAAATATATTACCATATATCATGAATGTCTTCTTTGCCATACATAGTGAATGTCTACTTTACCATATATAGTGAATATCTATTTATGGAAAAGTTAGAAACTCCAAGGTTAGTTTTTCCCTATAAATAAAGGGGTTTTCCCTTCATTGTAGTTAACCCATCAAAAGAATTCTCATGAGAAATAAAGAAGTTTTCTCTCCTCTCTCTATGTTCTTGTTGTTCTTATTTTATATTTCATAACACGTTATCAGCACGGGACTCTGCCTTTAAATATTACTTTGAAAATATGTGAGGTCTACAAGAAGGGAAAATTTCCTTCTTGTAAATCGTTCTAAATCGGAAAAAATACATGTTCTAAATTGTTGGCTTTGATGGTAAGCAGTAATGAATTATGGGCAAAAGGAGTGATATTCCTTTGGCTTATTTTTCCTATCCATCTTAACAAAATATGATTTCATGATTGGTTAAAACTAAGGAAGTGATTAGCATGTTTTCAATTCCTATGAGATCTGCTAGTACGTTATATTAGATGATAAAAGATAAAGTGGTCAATACACATGTAAGTAGGGGGTTTGGGCCACAGGTGACAAAAGTGTTTTAAAATGAGATGTAGGTGACACAAGTCTTAATTATTAGTTGGAGGTGCCAATTACTTTATTATGGATTAAGAAAGTTGAGGAAGTTTGAAAATAACGCACAAGTTTTTAAATTTACACTTTGATCCCAATGTTTACCTAAAATAATGGGAAACGGAGGGAAAAAGGCATCTTTATCTCTATTCTCATCCATTGTTGTTTTCTCTCTCTTAGCAATTTTTTTTGTTCATTATTTCTGCTGCTTTATTCATCATCTTCTGCTTCATTATCATCATCTTCTATTTCATTATCATCTTCATCTTATTCTTGTCGACCATTTATTGTTTTTGTTATTGTTGGTACAACGCTACTGCTGCGACCTGACCAATTTCTTAGGTTAAATTTTGTTTACTACATCATTTTCCACTTTGGCATTACTTCATAGGTGACTTTGGTAAGTAAAATTCTGATTTTTATTCGTATTTGTCATCAGGGTACACTTCTGTTTTTTCCAACAATGGATAAAACCCCGATCATAAATCCAGCATAAGTGCCCACAATTTAAACAAATCAATCATATGGTGCATCAGATGAGTAATTTGTGGCATCAGAAGATTTATCTATTGCATCAGACTATTTATCTATTGCATTAGAATATTTATCTGTTGCATCAGACGTATTATCTGTTGTATCAGGATATTTATCTGTTGCACAGACTAATTATCTGTTGCAACGAATGATTAATCTGTTTGGAACAACACAAATCAGCCTCTGCCACAAACCCAACAGATAACCAATATGTTTCAACTCTTACTATTGCTACTGGATTCAAAATTATTCCTTACGTCCAATTACCCGTCCCAAATTTCCTAATTCGATTTCTCATTTTATTTGTCTTTTTCATTAATCAAGAAAAGATTAAAAAAAATTCATGTTTTACCCTTTGCATTAATCACTTGTTCTTCAAATTAAAATGGAAACATCATTTAATAGGGGGACTATACGCCGACCGACGTTAAAATCTTTCTTCTCCTATGAAATTTCGATTGAATAGCAAACAGTGGTTATTTCAAACACGTCTACTTTTCCACCAACTGATCAGTGGGTTATGGTAAACTAGACTTGTTATTAATTATTTTTCTTATTCAATGTGGCATTTCAATTTGGGATGGGTAATTTGAGATGGAGGGAGTATGAATTAAAACGTCAGAGCCAAGTAACAAACTAGTCATCTGTTGAAACCGACTATTTATCTGTTGCATCAGACTTTTTATCTGTTGCAACATGAGTAATCTGATTTGAACAACACATCAGCCCCTGCCACAAACCCAACAGATAAATCTTGTTATTGCTACCGGATTCTAAATTATTCCTTTTTACGTCGAATCGTCGACATGTTTGTTGAGAAGATAATAGACACAATGAAAATTAAATATGAATTAAAACGTCAAAGATCAAACATAATTTTTTATTAAATAAAAATACATAAAATAGACTAAAAGAAAAATAATAATCTAATTATTATTATTATTATTATCATCATCATGATCATAGCTAGCCGGCCAATCTTTAATCGGAAGTAGCAAGGCCCTCCTTATCCTGCGTATCTTGCGGAACATTCTTGCTCTAACTCCTCCCAGTTCCCATTGCAGGTTACGAACTTGATTTTGAAGGTCATTCCCGGCGTCTTACAGAAAAGCAATGTCCCACACTGGGTTAGCCATAATCTTCTAGAGTGTAATATGAAAGATGAGATGGAATAAATAAATAGTGTGTAGTTGAATGAACGATTGAGTAAGGAGGGACCTATTTATAGAGGATTAAATTTGAATGGGAGGCAAAAAGGTGCTACTATTCACCTCCATTCACTTATTACATTTTTTATTAAATTAGAAAAATAAATATTGTGATATAAGTCATGACTTTTCAGATTATTATTATTAATTAGTTCTTTCGAAGAACCATTTTTATTGAGTTGTGGCAATAGATTCTATATCTGTTGCATCATCTGTGACAACAGATATATTATTTGTTGCAACAAATATCAAATATGTTGTAACATATAATCTAACTGTTCACCTCCATTTATTAATTACATTTTTTATTAATGCGAAAAGTAATGACTTAATTAAATTAAGAAATATTGTGATAAGTCATGACTTTTCAGATTATTATTATTAATTACTTCGTTCCAAGAACCAATTTTTTGAGTTGTAACGACAGATTCGATATCGGTTGCATCAGATAAATCATCTGTGACAACAGATATATCATCTGTTGCAACAATAGTGAACCTGTTGCATCAGATAATATATTTGTTGCAACATATAATCTACTTTAAAAAAAACTATCATCATATCATTAATCCAAATTTTCTTACTTTTTTATTTTATAAATAAAAAAAATACCTTCAATTTTCTTAATAAAATAATAACCATTTTATTATATAATAAATAATTTTTAAAAACAAATTCAAAAATAAAAATGGTGAAAAGTCACGATCAGTTACTAAAATTAAATAACCGTTCTTTTACGGTTATAAATTGTGTTTATCATTTATTTTCTTATTATTTATTTACGAAATATTTTTCATATTGAATAATCAGAAAGTCATGTCTTTTCTTTTTCACCCCCTCAATAACAACAATAACCCTTTTTTATTAATAATCGCCACGTGCAACATATGATCGATCTGTCATAGCAGATTAACCTCTGTTGACACAAATTGCTCAATCCCTACCACCAACCGTCGACATGTTGAGAACAAGGAATAAATAGAATGATTATTAAATACTAAATAAGAATTAAAAATTCAAAGTCAACAACAAAATGAAATGAATGTTCATAGATTTTTGAATCCCTTGGGTAGATCCGATATACAAAAGGAGGAAAATACATGAGCTAAAATAAAAAACATTACCTAATTATTATTGCTACTATTATTATTATTGTCAATCGGACATTTTTTATCCGGCAGCCTTTCTCCCAAGTAAGCCAAATCTCTCTGGAGTTCATCAAACTGCCTTTGAAGTTCACGCAAGGACTCAATATGAATATTCTTGTATGAATCTGGATCATCCATATTTGTAAGGAGGGGCCTATTGATAAATTATTGTATCTCGAAAAGAAAAGAAAATTACTTTAAAATAAATATAACAAATGGGTAATCTGGTGCAAAATATATTCTTTCTGTTAGATAACTTACAAACAACATATTGGCAATCTTTTTCAACAGATGTATATATCTATTTGATTTCTGCAACATGTTGATCAACTATCATAACAGATGTCTCCAACTGTTTAACAATATAAACAGATGTGTTATCTGTTGCAACTATCTAGTCATCTGTTTATTTAATTTAAGCCACAGATGGGCTAGGAAGAATAAGGTGAGTACAGAAGGATCCACTATCATATATGTGGGAGTTAAGTATGTATTACTAATAAGGTCACCGGGACAACACACAAAAAGTATAATATTTTTGTGAATGCAGTTTTTAATCGATTAGGCATTGATCATTTAAACAAGATCTTGCATTGTACCATTAAATTTGATGGGATTGAAATTGATAAGGCTGAGGACCTCATGAAGATAGTGCAGATACCCTGTTATGAATTACTGACGGTTGTTGCTCGTATTTATGCGTGTCAAGTTTTGAGAAGGTATTGATATTTGTCATTACTGCAGAGAACCAATAACGATTGGACTTAACTTTAAGTGTGCATTGGGCCCTTAGAGGGCCCTCAAAGCCTCGCACTGCATCAAACAAGAACGAAAAACCAATAGAAATTTCCATGGCCAAAATTTATATGGTTGGGTTGCTCGCTCGGGGTGATGATTATATGCCAAAAGGTGAGGTAGGATAATGCCTTCGAGGGAAAATGAGTGGTTGATGGAAGACTATATCATCTGAGAGCTAATTGAAGAAGAGACATTGGGTAGAAAGTAACTTCTAACGAATTTGCCGATGGAATTATCTTAACAGATGCGAAATCTGAATCAAGTACAAATATGAAAGTGTATCCAGTAATGTATTTTCATCTGTTGTCTCTCTGAAAGAAAAATAATACAGATGGACACTTTGCTAGGGATCTGCGTGGTCAGGATTATCACCTAGGTAGAAAATAGGAGAAGACCAACAAAGCAGCTTCACGAGCATCGAGGGTTGAAATGATGTTCAGCAAGTCTAGAAAACTTATACCAACAACAACTGCAGTTAAAACAAGGAAACTAAGCGAAGACAGCAATTTCTGAATTTCAAATTTCATCCCATGCCTTCTTGTTTGTGTTTTCGATCAGGTCCACTGCCGTTGACCTGATTGAAACCATAAACAAGATTGAAAGACAAATAGAGTATCATTACTTTCTTAGCAATATGGATTAATTGATTGTGTTTTCTTGCCTTAGCATGCTTTCAACATTCCTTGGAGAAGATCAGATGCTTACCGTAGTATGTGAATCCCGATAATTTTCAAGCTTGCCTCTAGCTTGCTGATTTTGTATTCAAGTTAATCGTTGCCGTCTTTGAAGTTGGTAAGGAGTTCAGCATCTCTTGTGAGCTCAATCAGGAATACTACCTTCAAAGTTGTGGCATTCTAGAAGACCTTCAGAACATTTTCTTCAGAAACTTTAAAGGATACATAGAGGGTCTCTGTGTTTGTTTTAGGTTAAAATGTGTTGATGTACGTTGAAGATATGGTCCCAACAGTTGAACAACACACTTTTATCGAGCGTTGCTCCATGCATCTTGCTCAACCAATTTGATAAATTAGTAAGCATGAAGTTACGTAGCGTGTGATCTAAACTGACTCTACCAAGCCTATCAAACGTTACGTAACTTTGAGCTCATTACCCTATCAAAAAAATATGCCTGAGTTAGTGCACAAATAAAACAAGCACAATCTATTTTCCTTTCTGCTGATCACTCTTCTCCAATAGATGACAAGATATCTTCTATGCAAAAGTCTACACCATCACCAGACATGCTTGCCTGGGAGCAATCAACAAATATCTTCAGATTAATTGCTCCCAGGCAAGCATATCTGGCGACGGTGTAGACTTTTGCATAGCAGATATCTTGTCATCTATATTAAGAAGGGCGATCAGCAGAAAGGCTGAGAGTTTGAGCTCATTTGATTTGTGAACTAACTCGGTTATATTTTTTTGATAGGTTAATGAGCTTGGAGTTACGTAACATTTGATAGGCTTGGTAGAGCCGGTTCTCTACGTAACTTCATGCTTACTAATTTATCAAATTAGTTGAGCAAGATACATTAAGCAATGCTCGATAAAAGTGTGTTCAACTGTTGGAACCACATCTTCAACGTGCATCAACACATTTTGACCTAAAACAAACACAGTGACCCTCCATGCATCCTTTAAAGCTTCTGAAGAAAGTATTTTGAAGGGCTTCTAGAATGCCATAACTTTGAAGGTAGTGATCCTGATCAAGCTCACAAGAGATGAGAAACTCCTTACCAACTTTGAAGACGGCAACGACCAGCTTAAATACAGAATCAGCAAGCTGGAGGCAAGCTTGAAAATTATCGGGATTCACATGCTACAACAAGCATCTGATCTTCTCCAAGGAATGTTAGAAGCATGCTAAGGCAAGAAAATCAATTATAACCATATTGCTAAGGAAGCAACGATACTCAATTTGCCTTTTAATCTCGTTTGTGGTTTCGATCAGGTCAACAACAGTGGACCTGCTTGGAAACACAAATAAGAAGGCTGGGATGAAATTTAAAATTCAGAATTACCGTCTTCGCTTAGATTCCTTATTTTAACTTCGGTTGCTGTTGGCATAAGTTTTCTAAACTTGTTGTACATCATTTAAACCCTCGTTGCCCGTGAGGCTGCTTTGTTGGTCTTCTCCTATTCTCTATCTAGGTGATAATCCCGACCATGCAACTCCCTAGCAAAGTATCCATCTGCACTATTTATCTTTTAGAGAGACAATAGACGAAATTACATTAATGGATACACTTTCATATTTGCACTTAATTCAGATTTCACATCTGTTAAGATAATTCCATCGACCAAATTCGCTAGAAGTTACTTTCTACCCTATGTCTCTTCTTCAATTAGCTTTTAGATGATATAGTCTTCCATCAATCACCCATTTTCCCTCGAAGGCATTCTCCCACCGCACCTTCTGGCATATAATTATCACCTTGGGCGAGCAACTCAACCATATAAATTTGGGCTAGGGCAATAACTATATTGGTTTTTCATTTTTATTAGATGCAGTGCTAAGCTTCAAAGGCCCTCTAAGGGTCCAATGCACCCTAAAAGTTAGTTCAATCGCTATTGAATCTCTTTACAATGACACCAAAACTATATCCCTTCACAATGCTTGACAAATAAACATGAGCAACAACCGACATTAAATCTTAACAAGGTATCAGAATCATATTTATGGTCCCTCAGCCTTATCAGTTCGGACCTACTAAACTTAACTATAAAATTACAGATATCTTGCTCGAATGATCTATGACTAATTAGTAAAAACAGCATTCACAAAATCAGTGCACTCTATGTGTGTTTTCACTATAACATTATCAGTAATACATACCTCCCACATATAAAGTGGTTCCATTTGCAAGTAGCTTATTCCTTCGAACCCATCTTTATCGCAGTCTCCTGAGATGGTCCGACAAAAGTTGATCAACTGTCAGTTCCTTATATCTACAAAGAAGAGAAAAAAATTAATGTCACAGAAAGAACATTATCCATCTGTTGCAATAGATGTGGAGTCTGTTGCAACAGATGCGGAGTCTGATGGAATACTACAAACCAACTTTTTTGGTGGTTTGATTTGTTCCAATAGTTTCTCACTTTGTTCAACATCAACAACAACATAAACATCAACAACAAATAAATAACAACATTTGTTCCAACAACATCATTAACAATAAAGAAACAACATTCTTTGTTCCAGAACTATCAACAACACCGCACCACAAGTTCCAACAACGCCAACCCCACCAACAACATCAATAACTACATCAAGAATAAAGAAACAAAGTAAATATATACAGAAAATAATGATACTGCTAACAAGGCTTTTAAACTTCTCCCAACAAATGACTTTTTTCGCATATTGTAATAAAAATCTTCGGTTGGTTTATTCAATACTTAAAAGTTTTTTCAAGTTTTTTTAATAAATATGATATGGATAAATAGTAATTAAATAAAAAAATAGATGTAAATAACCTGCAAAGAAGAAGACGTGAATGAAAGAGCAATAATGAACCATACCTTAATATCAAAAGGGGAATCAAAACAATAATTTTAGTCGAGGAAAGATATGGATCGGTTTAGATCCGAAAGGATCTTTATGAGAAGAGAAGAGAAAAGATAGAAAAAAGGCTATGACCTTAAAGATAAGAGAAAGAAAAAGATGATGAGAGTTGAATAAAATAAACTGCAGCTAAAGGAAGAGATGAGATAATTTCTATAGATGTATTGTGTATGTAAACGTGGGGGTTTTCAATATTCATTAATTAATATTTATTAATTTCATTAATAATTTGAGGGGCACGAGGAAGACTAAGACTAGTGACATTGAAAAGATAAGACAAGACTGCTCAATGAACTTACTTTTGAGATATCCAAGAAACATTTTTTACCGCCTTTAGTAGTAAGTACTACTACTGGATATTATCTACTCGAACCAGAAGCTTGCTTTAAAATTAGAAGAGAAAAAAAAGATTTTCAAACAGATATGTCATCTGTTGCAACATATATAAATATCTATTTAAAAATTCAAATAGCTCAATCATCTGTTACAACAGATATCAATATCTATTTAAAAATCCCAACAGCTTAGTCATCTGTGACAATCGATGAAAATGTCTATTTAATAATTAATTAAATCAGATATGTCATCTGTTATAACAGATGTAAATATCTGTTTGAAAATTTTCAACTACTTAGTCATCTGTCACAACAGGGGCAAATGCCTATTTGATAATTAAATTAGATATGTCATCTGTTGCAACAGATATGAATATCTATTTGAAAATTTTCAACAGCTCAATCGTTTGTTGCGACAAATTTTATTGTAATTGATTTAGGTGGAACTAGGGATGAATGAATGAGCTCGCAGGGTCAACTACAAATCCAATCGAGTTTTTGCAATTGTATAGCGTTGGTATTGCGTTCATCCCGACCCGAGTCGTCGATCGATCACTCTGAGTTGAAATGAGTTCTCAGCAACTCAATGTTAGGATAGTGATAGTATAAGTGGGACTAAGGATAAATCAATAAGATCGCAGGGTCAACTACAAATCCAATTGAGTTTTTCCAATTGCATGGCATTGGTATTGCGTTCATCCATACCCGAGTCATCATCGATCACTCTGAGTTGAAATGAGCTCTCATCAACTCAATGTTAGGATAGTGATAGTACCTAAGTTGATTTAAGAGAACTAGGGATGAATTAATAAGCTTACAGGGTCAACTACAAATCCAATCGAGTTTTTGCAATTGCATGATGTTGGTATTGTATTTATCCCGACCCAAGTCATTGATCGATCACTCTGAGTTAAAATGAGTTCTCATCAACTTAATGTTAGGATAGTTATAGTATAAGTGGGACTAGGGATGAATCAATGAGCTCGCAGGGTCAATTATAAATCCAATCAAGTCTTTGTAATTGCATGGTATTAGTATTGCATTCATCCCGACCCGAGTTGTCGATCGATCACTCTAATTTGAAATGAGTTCTCATCAACTCAATTTTAGGATAGTAATAGTATAGGTGGGACTATGGATGAATCAATAATCTTGCAGGGTCAACTACAAATCCAATCGAGTCTTTGCAATTGCATGGCATTGGTATTGCATTCATCCTGACCCGAGTCATCGATCGATCACTCTGAGTTAATATAAGTTCTCATCAACTCAATGTTAGGATAGTGATAGTATCTAAGTTGATTTAGCTACAACTAGGGATGAATGAATAAGCTCGCAAGGTCAACTATAAATCCAATCGAGGTTTTACAATTGCATGGCGTTGGTATTGTGTTCATCCTAACCCGAGTCGTCGATCTATCACTATGAGTTGAAATGAGTTCTCATCAACTCAATGTTAGGACAATGATAGTATAGGTGGGAATAGAGATGAATCAATAATCTCGCAGGGTCAACTACAAATCCAATCGAGTCTTTGCAATTGGTATTGCGTTCATCCCGATCCAAGACATCGATTGATCACTCTGAGTTGAAATGAGTTCTCATCAACTCAATGTTTTAGAAACTATATCTTTTAAAAATTTTAAAATTAATTAAGATCAAATTAACAATTTCAAAACTTGACATTCTTTTTCAAAATTACAATTCAACCCATACAAATCATCCATTTGCGCAAAAAACTTTTTATTTCAAATCTTAAGTTCTCGTTCTTCTCTCTCTCTCTCTCAAGCTCTCCTCTCCCTCTCAACAATACAAACAACAACTACTCAATATATTGCTTAACCCTTCAAAATAGGTCAATTTTTTCCCCATTTAGGTCTACATATAGTTATTTTTTTCGACTTCATTCCCACTTATATCCATTGTTTCCTCTATCTTCGCAGGTAACATTGTTCGAGAAGAGTTCTACATTTGTTCTTTATTCTAAAAAATAGGGCTTTTTAGTTAATAATAAAAAAGAAGACTTTTAGTTGTATTATCTTCGAGAATGGATTAACAATTTTGAGTTTTGATTGTAAAAAAGTAGGAAGCACCCGATAAAACTCTAGTTTTTCTCTCAGTGTTTTGTTGACTGTCGTAGTATTATTAGATGGTGTTTGTGGTGTTGTTGGTGGCTGTTGTTAGTGGTGTTGGTATTTGTGTTTTTTGGCGGTGGTGTCGGTGGTCTTAGTGTTGGTATTGGTGGTGGTCTTGGTGGCATTGGTTGTGGTGGTGGTGGTCCATCTGTTGCAATAGTTGGAAGATCTGTTGGGAGATATTAAATAGGTCTTCAAACAGATTCCCCATCTGTTCTAACTGATGGGTTATCCGTTGGAGTATTTACTTATAATATGGCATAGAATAATGTATTGAAATTTATCCATCTGTTACAACAGGTAGAATATCTATTGGGAGATATTAAATAGGTCTTCAAACAGATTTGAGTTCTCCATTTGTTCCAACTGATGGGTTGTTCGTTGTAGTATTTTTTTTTGTTATGTGGCGTAGAATAATTTATTGAAATTTGTCTCACCTTTTTTTAAAAAATTATGTAGACATCAAATTCAATGTATTTTTTTCTATTATTTGTAGTTAAAAGATGTCTCCCAAAAGAAAAGAAACTGAAAGTGGAGAAAGTGGATCAACTTCTGATCACCAAACAAAAAGGCTAGAGTACAGATAGATTCGGAGAAACTTTCAGAACAATCTCAGTCAGGGAAAATAAAGCTGAGGAAAGTGATAACTTCACCTCATCAATGGGGCATGAAATATCGAAATTCCAGCAAGATTTTGTCAAAACCATTAGTATTAACAAGTTTCAAGTTGTGGTGCCGAAAAATAGCTCTAAAGTAGTATTTGGTGATCTTGCACTTAAATGTCAGTTGGGGAAACCTTTTGATGAACTTAGGAGTATTATGAAAAAGGAAAACATAGATGGACTTTTTAAGAAGAGCTACTTTGCACACTTTCTTGAGCAGTCTGGGCCCTGCCCTCTCCATTTTCCAATGATCATGGTGTATGGCCTTCTCAAGTGCAGGATCAAGTATGCGGGGGATGATGGAGGTCTGAAGGAGGGCGAAAAAAAATGGATGAAGTATGGATTAACTACTGTGGCATACTGGTTTGTTTTGGAGTGAAAGAGTTTGCCATAGTGACGGGCTTGAGATGCGATCGTCCAGAAGAACCTCCCATCAAGTAAATACCCCATAAAGGGTCCAACAATCACAAGGAAAAAAAATATGGGTTGTTGGGAATTGTTGGACCTAGCTACAGAGTGGAGGATTTGATGGCAGATCTCAAGAATAAAGACATACCAAAGAACTACAGGGAGAAATTGTGCTTAGTTTGGTTTGTCCATTTCATTTTATTGGCAAGAGACGTCAAGAAAGTTATAGAACATGATTTGTTGGAGCTTGCTGATGATTTTGGAAAATTCAACGATTATTCGTGGGGATACGACAGCTACTACTTGACTGTCAAATATTTACTGAAAAAAGATAAAGCCAAAGACGACCACATTATACTGATTTCCTTAGGGTTTCATGGTAAAATTGATCACTATTTTTACTCAGTCATTTATTTATATTGAATAGACTTATGACTTTTTTTTTGCTTGCTTCCTGTTTATAATTTTTAGGTTTGGGCATGTGAAGCCATTCCTCCCCTCCGAAAGTATTTCAAGGATTACCCGGATAAGGTTTCTCATCCAAGAATCCTTAGGTGATTGGCTGCAGTAGAGAGCAACAAAAAAAAATTAATGAGACTGATCTCTTTAACCCTCCGGATGATGCAGTACGTCTTCTTTCAACAAAAATAATTTGCACTAAAGAAATATATTGAAATAGATACTCCATCTGTTGCGATAGATGGGTCATCTGTTGCAACAAGTTTCTCTATTTCTTCATAATTTATTACGTGTGAAAAAAGATGGGACTACAAAGAACTCAAAGTTGTTATAGCCGGAGAAGTCTTCACGTCGATTGACAAATGAAAGTCGAAAAGGAACTTGCCTGACTATTTGTCGTCAGAGGTTGAAGGGAGAAATTTTGTAGAACAGTTGGTTGGGAGCGAGTTAAGAGAAGCTGGAGAGAGAGAGAGTGTGTGGTTGATTAGGATTGAAGAGGGATGTGGGTTGGGTTGATTTGTATTTTTAAAAAGATTATAAAGTTTTAAAAATATTAATCAAGTCCACAATTAACTTAATCAAGTTTTCTAATGATGTTTGACCCTTTAAGTTGGTCAATGTCACCAATCCTTCATTCAAGACTTAAAAGACACCTTTTCTTCAATTTTCTCATGTAAGTATTTGAGATTTTTGCTTACTTTTAATTTAATAATTTTATCAATATCTTGCAAAGTTATTATGTATACGTGGAAGTATATAATATCTATTTTGATGCTTATTTTCATCATGATTATTCTAATGATTTGTTGGATTCAAGTCCATTGATTTATGCCTAAGACGCCTTTATATGGATAAGACGTTGAGTTTGAATCTCAATACATCATATTGATGATATAATGATGGCTAAGGTAAAATTATGTGTTTTGATGAATAGTCATGAAGCTTGTCCATTGATCATGCTCCATTTCATGAAGTGAATGTGGTAGCAATATATGATAGGTCTGAAAGATGGCAATTTGCTCTATTCTTGAATTGAATGCGGTAGCAATAAATGACATACTTTTAAAAACATGTATGCCTAGCAATATCATGAAAGATGTTATAAGCTATCAAAATTTGATAGGCTTAAGACATGATTATATTCCATTCCTAGGAAATGAGAAGCTTATAATGCAAACGTGCACTTGATTGTGATGGTATCACAAGTCGCCTCCAAAAGAGGTTGAATAATTGAGAAGAGTTATTTTGAAATCTACTTCTAAAGTAGTAAATTTAAAATTTATTCATGTCATAGTAAATCAGAAATTTACTAAAACAAAAAGCACATATCATGATAAACTTGGAATTTACTAGAATAAAAGTTCATAAATTGACATGAATGATTGCGACATCCTAAAGATATGCATACTGAGTATTGAACACATATTGAAGAATTAAAAAAATTAAATTCTTCATTACTTTTAATGTTGCTTGTTCTCATGATAAGTTGGTTGGACCAACTAATTTTGAGATTGGATCCCTCAAAATCTGAAAAGTATAAAAGGTGAATAGGGGCTCGTTCACCTATCATGTGATATGTTTTGAAAAAATGCATCAACAAGATGATTACATGTACATTTATTATCAACCTACAGTTTGGCATTCATAAAGTTGCTTGCTCAATAAAATTGAGTTAAGAATATAATTTTCAGATTGTGTAATCAAGAAAATTCATCTTGATGATGATTGTTTGGCATTGAATGCCTTCGATTAATAGCTAAACTATTACTAATGAGAACAAAACTTCATGTGTTGGTCTGAAATATGATATGTTGCATACAATAGCACTTGTATGCCTTAGATTAATAAATTATGATTATTTCTTTCCTCTCAATTAGTTCAAGGTCAGGAACCAACTATTCCATCTAATAGTTAATGTACGGTATACAATTAATGAATATACCATGATGCACAAAGATGGATTCCTTAAAGAAGATGAAGGATGTGTATTAGTTTTCCTAAAATAAGAGAGAGATGATAAGCAACTAAGAAATATGTTAAGAACTATCATCAGATCCTCATTCAAAAGATAATTCAATTCAAATGTCGAATGCATCTCATATTTAAGCTGCAAGTGCTCTTATTTTGTGTTCATAAAGGACAAAGTCTATGCATGCATGAAGTGTGGTAGATCAATCGGTTTCAAATAAAATAATCCTTGAAAAGAATAAGGAGTAAATAATCAGAATAAGAAGGCAATGTGCTCTTAAAGAGCCTATGACATAATACTTTATGAAACCTTATGAGAGGTTCAGGTATATGAAAATAAAGAAGCGATGAGATCTCAAAATGTTATGTCACACTGTGAATCGAAATGAAATGAAATATCATTAATATATTTGATACAATATTGATGCAATATTGTAAAAGATTACGAGGATCTGAATTCTATGTTTATTTAAGCATGCTGACATAGAAACATTTATCAAGTGAAATGAAAGGATACATCTTGGTAAGCATAAAACTTATTTGATTTGCAGTCAAGACACTTGAAGATGTCAGACATAAAATACTAAATATTGTCACTTGACAAAATTTATATGAGAACTTTTTAAGGATTCAACATTTTTGAAGCATATAAAAGTTTCTGAAAAACTTATTTACAATCCTTATTTGTATAGGCTTATAGCTTGAAAATTATTGAAACTCTTGGAGAGTTTTCAAAAGCAATAGAATATTTGATTAAATGAGAAACATGCATAATTGAATAAGGATTCATTCCGAGCTCAAAAAAAGAATGAGGAACTCTTTGGTTATGAAGTATCATATCTTAGTGCAATTAGTGCACTAGCTTATCTTGCAAATACTACAAGGCATGCCATAGCCTTTTTTGGTCAATTTGTTAGAAAAGTATATTTAGTTCTACTCCTACTAGGAGACATCGGAATATGATCAAACATATGAGCTTATTTTATTCCAAAAATTATAGTCCTGAGTTTATTGGTTATGCTGATATTGGGTACTTATCTGACCCGTATAAAGCTCGATCTCAAATAAGCTATATGCATATTATTAGAGATGTGTACTCTTTTTCATTTACTAGATTTTTTTCCCATTGGATTTTTTCCGGTAAGGTTTTAATGAGACACATTATCTATCAA
Organism: Capsicum annuum; assembly: GCF_002878395.1. Lineage (NCBI taxonomy): Eukaryota > Viridiplantae > Streptophyta > Magnoliopsida > Solanales > Solanaceae > Capsicum > Capsicum annuum. The sequence goes on from NW_025820303.1 coordinate 3,617,541, forward strand.
TTAGACATTCAAGGGGAGTGTTATAAATATATTACCATATATAGTGATTGTCTACTTTACCATACATAGTGAATGTCTACTTTACCATACATAGTGAATGTCTCCTTTACCATATATAGTAAATATCTATTTATGAAAAAGTTAGAAAATCCAAGGTTAGTTTTCCCTTATAAATAAAGGGGTTTTCCCTTCATTGTAATTAACCCATCAAAAGAATTTTCATGAGAAATAAAGAAGTCTTCTCTCTATATTCTTGTTGTTCTTATTTTATATTTCATAACAAATAGTAAGTTGATGGTATTAGAATTTTGATAATCAAATAAATAATTTTTTTTAATAAGGAAAGGTTAAAGGTTATTAATTCTGATGACTTCTAATAAGGAAAAGTTTTATCATAAGTATATTTAATTAATTTTCAACTCTTAAAAATTAAAAAAATAGTGAAAAGATAACTTTATCTAAAACAAAGACTTTTAATGGGTTACTTGGAGACCATACTATTATCATGTGTCCTTGATCAGTATGACGGACTAAGCAATAAATTGTGAAGTTAAATACATTCCTAATAAGTCAGTGTTTAGAATTACATTTTGTCTATGCCTTTAATAGAAGGGAGGAAAGAAGGAGTTTATGGGAGTATATAATAGGAATGCATCACAATAAAAACTTGCCTGGTTGTTACTAGATGGTTTCAACTCTGTGTTAATACTGAGGATAGAATGAAAGGTAATCCTGTATCTTGGCTAAAAGTAACTGAATTTCTGCGTGTATTCAAGAATGTAGTTTACTCTTACTGCCTTCACAAGGCAGTTGTAATACCCCATATGTTTCAAAGCTAGGAGACTAACCATTTTTCCTACGTATGAAACCTCCTATCCTGTGAGTAGAATTTTAGTACATGACTTATGATGAGTATCCTAGCGATAATATAGCTTATGATGCATTAAGCATGTTCATATGAGTCACTTAAGGTAATACAAGCTAAGAGTTTTTGAATTCATCAAGTTTTAGTGTTTGATTTTGCAAGGGTCATCTTTGAATAAGACTTGATGTTAATATGGTATTTTGTCTGATTTAGACCCACCAAATTATAGATAATCGAATTATCTTTCCAACGATACCAATTTCGCCTTAATCCAATACCCGAGCAAAAAGTTATGCCCATTTTCGTGAGAGACAGTAAGGATAGGCGATTGGTTAGGCGCCGCCCAACCAAACATAGGTGATTGGTTAGGCGCTGCCAAACCTAGCTTAGACAATCACTTGGGCGCCACCTAAGTTAGTTACAGGTGCCAAAAATACTCCGTTTTGAGTTTTTTAAGGGTAATTAAGTCTTTTAACACTCCTTACACGTCCCTAAACTTAGCCCTACGAAATATATAGCTTCTAAACACATTACAACCCTATTAGCATCTCAAAGCTCATCATCCAAGAACACTAAAAGAGAAAAACAACTAGGGTTTCATAATTAATCTTGAAGATCCAATTTTAAGGAAATTCCTTCGTCAATCATCAAGAACCTCCCTTCCAAGGTATGCGTAGTGTTAATCCACAAATTTCTTTCGTCCGTGGAGTTCAAGAATCAATCTTTAAAATACAAAAGCTTGGTTGATTGTGGTGATATGATCATACCTATGTTGATGCTTGTTTATTTTGCTATATAATAGTATCGTGACTGTATATCTCATGAAAGTTATGTTGTTAGTTGAAAAACATGATCTTTAGATGGATTGATAGAATGCAAGTATGAAATCCACCTATGCCTTAAAGAATGCATGCAAGGTGTTCAATAAAATGCCTAGTATGTTAGAACTTCATATTTACATGATTTCATGATATCTAAATAACAAGTTCATGTTAGTCATACACTCCAATATGAATTTCCATGCAAGTTATGTGTTGTTATTGTTGTGGTATAAAACATGTATGATAATGGAGATATAAATTATGTACACAAAATATATCCATGCTTTCCCTACCATGTTTGAGATGTTGAATAAATACATGAAGTATAATATCCCCAAATCATTACAATATGAACTAAACGTTACATGTTGCCGTTCCCTTACGCTTGAATGGTTTCCATGCAATTGCTATGAATAGTATATGTTGTCAGAATGTCCATGATATTAGAATATGACATTTAAGACTTGATTATAAGCATTCCTATTCATGATAGATATTATGATGACCATGTACTTCATGAAATCCCCCACTCATGTATTATGGATTTTTATTGATGGTCGTGTACTCAAGAAATTCAAGTTGTGCCAATTTTCTTCCATTGAGTCCTGGGGGTACTTGTACCCAAAAAATATAGTTGTGTGCCTAGAGCCATGTCATGTTTTCATGATACTCTCAGTCAAGCCATGATCTATAGAATTCAGTCAGTCATGTAACTCAGGAAAACTCAGAAATCTCAGTAATCTCAGTAGTCCAGTAATCTCAGTAATCCAGTATTCACAGTCAATCTCAGTAACTTCAGTACTCTCAACCAGTCCTCAGAACTCAGTACATTCCGTCAGTTATTAGAATTCAGTAAACTTAGTTTAGCTCTGCTAAACAATACCACTAGTATCAGTCCAGTTAATCAGTATCAGTTCAGCTAAGCAATTCAGTTCAGTTATTCAGTTCAGTGTCCTTCAGATGGGAGTAGAAGTTAGCACCGAGTGAACCCAAGGATGAGAACTCACCCGCCAGTTCAGGGTGTGATTCTTAGTAGTCATCCTTGTGTACTAGAACTACGTAGCCAGCGTATGTTGAGACATCTTAATCCATCAGATTAGGGTTGATGAGGTGGCTTAATTCTTCATTTTAGGGTTCCCACCGTTCTCATTGAGTACCTACCAGTATAGGGTTCTCACATCTGTCCTTACCAGTGGCGCGGTATTGACATCCCTCCAGACAGGGCAGAGATTGAACCACACTTAGCTATTATAGCGTATTTGGGGTTACAAATTTCAGGACTTTCAGCTATAGCTACCCAGTCTCAGTAAAGAACTCAGATAGCTCTTCAGATTTTAGTATATCAGGGCTGTCAGATACAGTCAACTCAGAAATAGAATGGAACTCAGATAGTTTCCTTCAGATTTATGGACTGTCAGATATAGTCACTTATGCTATTAATCACAATAGTTATCAGAACTCATGCTATCAGTACTCATCTTCAGGACTGTCAGATATAGTCAATCAGACCAGTTCTTCATAATTCAAACTGTCAGAAACAATCATTCATTATCAGTAATGCAATATCAGTCTCTTAGTATTCAGTAACATAGTATCCGATCCATCACTTATTAATGATTTACATATTAATATCAGTAAACTCAATCTTTCAGAATCTTCTTATCAATACACTCATGTTGTCAGTATTCAGACTCAGTAGTCCATATATCCACGATTTCAGTTACAGTTACGTATGCATGTATGTACTTTCATGTTCATATCAGTCAGTATTGTCCATGCATATAACCCTTTGCATTTAGACTACCTCACTCGTATACTCAGTACATTCAGATGTACTGACGTATTTGCGTTATGGTGCTTTCTCTTATGTTACACCATAGGTTCAGAGGCATGAGCTCCAAATCAGCAGTAGATTCCAGGATCAGCAGTCATAGTTAGACGTGAGTCCTTGATGATTTCATTTCTATTTCAGTTTTCACTTTATTTCAGTAGTTGGAGTTAGTTGGGGACATGTCCCATCAACTCATTATTCAGTTCAGTTAAAGGCTTTCAGACTAGATGTCAGATTAGATGTTCAAACTTCAGTATTTATGTTCCTTTTTGGTATTGTTATACCATGTTTTTCAAATATGTATTAGTATTGAACCTTATGGCCTTACAGTTTATATTTTCGCATATTTTATGAGATATTATGTAGTTTATAGGTACATAAGTTAGTCATGGGTTAGCTTGTGGTCATTCGAGGTTATGAGCACCGTATAGCATTTCGATTCAAAAAATAGGGGCGTTGCAAACTTGGTATCAGAGCCTAAGGTTCAACAGTGTCCTAGGAAGTCTGAAAGCTGCATCAAGTAGTGTCTTGTACATGGGCGTGTTGTGTACCACACTTATGTGTAGGAGGCTATGAGATATTTTAGGAACAATTTCCCTTCTTTCATGTCTCAAGATCGTGCTATAGCAAGTTTATTTAAGGAAACCATGTAGATTCATATCATGCACCCCTCATGTTCACTTTACCTTACTTTCAAGGTATTAGAAACAGTGAAGTTCAAAGTCCTAAAGACAGGACTTTCTCAGACAGTCCCTACGGTCAGTTATGGGATTAGCCACAGACTTAAAAAGTATCCCATCAGTTCATTATTGTTCCAAGGTTGTACAGATTTTATTCATGATCATGAGAACTCATTCTTAAACCCAGAAGTTTAGCAGTAGTAGAGTTGGGACAGATTACGTATTTATGGGGATTAGATCAGTAGGCTTGAATAGTACGAGCTAAAACCTTAAGTTTATTGACTTAAAATTAAGCATGAAGGTGTGAATATGATATTAGCAGTATATGAGAAAACAAAATCAGATGATGTATTTAGTAAGATAGGCAGGTGTTGAACATAATGTAGGTATGTGATGGTAGATCAAGTACCTAATCCAGGCCCTCAAATTTTAGTAGTAGAGCCAGTATGTATAGAAAACAGTAAGGGAAGAGAATTCCAGACCCATTCTCATCTCAGTGCAGAGTTTTTCACTTCAGCTATCACGAAACCAACTCAGGCATTGCATACTAACTCTATGGTCATGAACCATGCTCATGTATCTCTTTTTCCATAATCATGTATGACTTCAATTTCCAGCATAAGGAGTCTCCTTTACTCTGCAGTATGAGTCATGTTCCATGAGAACAATCTACTTTCACACACTTTCTATGGGATTATGTGCGCCTTCAGTTCCCAACATAAGGGGTTCAGTTCCAGCTCCCTCAGTATTACGAATCATGTCCCACGAGTACAAAAAACTCTAGACTCAGGTCATGCAGCTCATGACTCATGTACGCATATCATGCTTTCCAGTATACTTAGCTTCCATGACTCATGCTATGCCCCTACAGATCAGATACATTTAGACTACGGCATGTATATCCTCAGTTCAGACCTTATTGGTAAATCCAAACTATTGATGTTTTATTCTTCAAGTTTCAGTCACGTGTCAAGTTTAGTTTGTATCCATTCATGCTTCAGTTCCTCCTAATTTACTCCTCCAGTTAACTCTCCTTATGGAACAGTATAATAATGAGTAGTTTTTTAGATAAGAGAAGATTATTGCATGCTTACTTTGCATGAGGGTGTAGTTGTGAAGATAGGATTGAATGTCATGATAAATGTACAAGTAAATGTCTAGCAAGGGGTTGTATTTAGAAGTTGGGAAAGTACAAAGTGTAAGTGTACATTTAGATCCTTGACTTATGTCAGTCCCCAGCATGTAGCCATCAAAAACTCAATTGCCAACTCAATTATAGTTTCAGTATCTAGCACTCAGTGGTCAGTGTTCAGTCCTTGAATTCAGTACTTCTGTACTAGCTATAGTCTTAGTTATAATGTCATCTTCAGTTCAGTAACCATATTTGAAACTCAGTTCAGTTCCAAACATGCTTGACCATAGCATTCAGGGTGTCAGTACTCAGTTATCAGTGTTTCAGTACCCCAGTTTATAGAATGCCTCAGAGCAATATCGTACGCTTGGTCTCACATTCGTAAATAATATAGACTTTATGAATCCATGCTCATTATACTCAGTTAGTCCTTATCTCCTATGCATAAAACTCAAAAATCTCAGCCCAGCTATTCAGACTAAGTACAGTTTAGCTTTGTAGATCCAGTATTCAGCTATCAGTTATTCAGTTAATCAGATAAGTTAGTATATTTATGCACTCATGTTTAGCTCAGTTCATGTATCATGTCTTAGTTTCAGATCTTAGCTATTCAGTCATGACTCAGTTCCTAGGTGTCTTGCGCATCACCTCAATTCCCCTCAGTAGCTCATCCAAGTCATTATTATTTGAGAGACATAGTGTCCCAAAGGGGAGATACATCATACCCCCAAACTTTCATGACATAAACATGCTGCTCTATTTTCTTTTGATGAATCCAGTTTAGAGAAGGGGTACTCATAAGTTAACCCTCAAACTCCAACTTCAGTCATATGCCATGTTTTCAAGATTTAGTTCAGATCATGATATTCAGTATATCTACCACGTCCCAGATTCAGTTATGTTCTCATGTTTCCAATCATGCATATGGAGTAATTAATCTCAAACTTATTGGTATTTTCAGTTCAAGGTAACAGTTTTCCTAAAACTTACTCATTCTCAAACTTGGTATTCAGTTCCATGCTCAGTTTTTAGTTCAAACTTGATACCTTTACCATTGCATGTTCATGAGTAAGTTTAGTCATGAATTCATGAATTCACGCATCAAATATGTGTGATCAGCTCATCAGTACTTTCAGTCATGCATTCACGTATTATGTCAGTCATATAATCATGCATCAGATATGCATGGATTCATCCTTTCAGTTGTGCATCAGATATGCATTCTTATTTTGAGAAAACTCACTTTATTAGAATCCTCAGTCTTATATTCATGAATCAACTTCCCATGCATCAGATATACATGTTCAGTATGTTGTGTCAGCTTTCATTCATGTCAGTCATCAACCCATGTTTCAGCAGGGTATGTCTTGTATGTACTTCATCTTATCATCTCTCCCGCCTCAGTTAATTTCCATTTGAGGACGAATGTTACCAAGAGAGAGATATTGTAATACCCCATATGTTTCAAAGCTAGGAGACTAACCATTTTTCCTACGTATGAAACCTCCTATCCTGTGAGTAGCATTTTAGTGCATGACATACGATGAGTATCCTAGATATAAGATAGCTTATGATTCATTAAGCATGTTCATATGAGTCACTTAAGGTAATACAAGCTAAGAGTTTTTGAATCCACCAAGTATTAGTGTTCGATTTTGTAAGGGTCATATTTGAATGAGTATAACTCAATTTTACTGTGGTATTTTGGCTGATTTAGACCCACCAAATTTTAGATAATCGAATTAGAATTCTAACGATACCAATTTTGCCTTAATCCAATACCCCGAGTGAAAAGTTATGCCCATTTTCGTGAGAGACAGTAAGGATAGGTGATTGGTTAGGCGCCGCCCAACCTAGCTTAGGCCATCACTTGGGTGCTGCCTAAGTCAGTTCCAGGTGCCAAAAACACTCCATTTTGAGTTATTTTAAGGGTAATTAAGTCTTTTAACACTCCTTACACGTCCCTAAACTTAACCCTACGAAATATATAGCTTCTAAACATATTACAACCCTATTAACATCTTAAAGCTCATCATCCAAGAGCACTAAAAGAGAAAAACAACTAGGGTTACATAATTAAGCTTGAAGATTCAATTTCAAGGAAATTCCTCCATCAATCATCAAGAACCTCCATTCCAAGGTATGTGTAGTGTTCATCCACGGATTTCTTTCGTCCGTGGAGTTCAAGAATCAATCTTTAAAATACAAAAGCTTGGCTGATTGTGGTGATATGATCATACCCATGTTGGTTCTTGTTTGTTTTGCTATATAATAGTATTGTGATTGTATATCTCATGAAAGTTATGTTGTTAGTTAAAAAATATGATCTTTTGATGGATTGATAGAATGCAAATATGAAATCCACCTATGCCTTAAAGAATGCATGCAAGGTGTTCGATAAAATGCCTAGTATGTTATAACTTCATATATACATGATTTCATGATATCTAAATAACAATTTCATGTTAGTCATACACTCCAATATGAATTTCCATGCAAGTTATGTGTTGTGGTATAAAGCATGTATGATAATGGAGATATGAATTATGTACACAAAATATATCCATTCTTTCCCTACCATGTTTGAGATGTTGAATAAATACATGAAGTATAATATCCCCAAATCATTACAATATGAACTAAATGTTACATGTTGCCGTTCCCTTACGCTTGAATGGTTTCCATGCAATTGCTATGAATAGTATATGTTGTCAGAATGCCCATGATATTAGAATATGACATTTATGACTTGATTATAAGCATTCCTATTCATGATAGATATTATGATGACCATGTACTTCATGAAATCCCCCACTCATGTATTATGGATTTTTATTGATGGTCATGTACTCAAGAAATTCAAGTTGTGTCAGTTTTCTTTCATCGAGTCCTGGGGGTACTTGTACCCGAAAAATATAGCTGTGTGCCTAGAGCCATGTCATGTTTTCATGATACTCTCAGTCAAGCCATGATCTATAGAATTCAGTCAGTCATGTGACTCAGGAAAACTCAGAAATCTCAGTAATCTCAGTG
>NW_025820303.1:3626002-3638477 GCF_002878395.1 Capsicum annuum
CTATAGAATTCAGTCAGTCATGTGACTCAGGAAAACTCAGAAATCTCAGTAATCTCAGTAGTCCAGTAATCTCAGTAATCCAGTATTCATAGTCAATCTCAGTAACTTCAGTACTCTCAAACAGTCCTCAGAACTCAGTACATTCCGTCAGTTATTGGAATTCAGTAAACTTAGTTTAGCTCTGCTAAACAATACCACTAGTATCAGTCCAGTTAATCAGTATCAGTTCAGTTTAGTTATTCAGTTCAGCTTAGTTATTCAGTTCAGTGTCCTTCAGATGAGAGTAGAAGTTAGTACCGAGTGAACCCAAGGATGAGAATTTACCCACCAGTTCAGGGTATGATTCTTATTAGTCATCCTTGTGTTCCAGAACTACGTAGCCAGCGTAGGTTAAGACATCTTAACCCATCAGATTAGGGTTGATGAGGTGGCTTAACCCGTCACTTTAGGGTTCCCACCATTCTCATTGAGTACCTGCCAGTATAGGGTTATCACAGCTATCCTTACCGGTGGCACGATATTGACACCCCTCCAGTCGGGGCAGAGATTGGACCCCAGCTTAGCTATTATAGCGTATTTGGGGCATGTCAGTTAGATAACTACTTCCCACAGTTTTTGTTACAAATTTTAGGATTGTCAGCTATAGTTACCCAGTCTCAGTAAAGAACTCAGATAGCTCTTCAGATTTCAGTAAATCTGGGCTGTCAGATACAGTCAACTCAGAAATAGAATGGAACTCAGATAGTTTCCTTCAGATTTATGGACTGTCAGATATAGTCACTTATGCTATCAATCAAAACAGTTATCAGAACTCATACTATTCGTAGGACTGTCAGATATAGTCAATCAAATCAGTTCTTCATAATTCAAACTGTCAGAAACAATCATTCATTATCAGTAATGCAATATCAGTCTCTTAGTATTTAGTAACATAGTATCAGATCCATCACTTATTAGTGATTTACATATCAATATCAGTAAACTCAGTCTTTCAGATTCTCATTATCAGTAAACTCATGTTGTCAGTATTCAGACGCAGTAGTCCATATATCCACGAGTTCAGTTACAGTTACGTATGCATGTATGTACTCTCACATTCATATCATTCAGTATTGTCCATGCATATAACCCTTTGCATTTAGACTACCTTACTCGTATACTCAGTACATTCGGACGTACTGACGCATTTGCACTATGGTGCTTTCTCTTATGTTACACCATAGGTTCAGAGGCATGAGTTCCAAATCAGCAGTAGATTCCAGGATCAGCAGTCAGAGTTAGACGAGAGTCCTCATCCTTCAAGAACATGATGATTTCATTTCTATTTCAGTTTTCACTTTATTTCAATAGTTGGAGTTAGTTGGGGATATGTCCCATCAACTCCTTATTTAGTTCAGTTAGAGGCTTTCGGACTAGATGTCAGATTAGATGTTCAAACTTCAGTATTTATGTTCCTTTTTTGTATTGTTATACTATGTTTTTAAAATATGTATCAGTATTGAACCTTATGGCCTTACAGTTTATGTTTCCATATATTTTATGAGATATTATGTAGTTTACAGGTACAGATATCAGTCATGAGATAACTTGTGGTCCTTCGGGGTTATGAGCACCGTGTAGCATTTAGGTTCAGAAAATCGGGGCGTTACAAACTAGGTACACTTGGAATGATAAGAGTAATGAAAACAAAATTTACTTTAAGATAGATTGGGGGTTGATTAATCAGGAATGGCTGGATCACATGCCTTCTAACATATTAGTGTTTCTACCTGAAGGAACAAGTGATCGCTGTCTTACAAAGTGAAGTTGAATGAGACAAATCCCAGTAAGAGAAGTAAATTTCAATATTGCAATATTTGGGGATAACACTCTCAATTCCTGCACATAGTTAGGCAGGGATAAGGTAAGAATATTCAAGGGTGTAGAATGTTTCAAGTAGTTCAGAAGTTAAAGATAATCTTTGAATCCAGCTCAAGTGCACTTGGGGAATGATCTTTTAAATCCAAGGAAAAAACAAGAGGAGAAAGAGGCATGTTGAAGCACAAACAATCCTTTTATCTGGCTGAAATGTACTTACAACAATAAAGTAAAGTTACATGGCTTAAGATATAAGGGAGAATACAAGATACTTCCACTCAGTAATAAAGCATAGAAAGTTGAAACAAGCTATCACTCAATTAAAAAATGATCATGGATAATTATAATATGATTTAGTCTCAATTGCTAAGGTGTCTGTGGATTATTGTAAGGCTTTGTTAGGGAGCAAAAAAACTGGTAGGTTGAACGCTAATACCTGTTTTATAAAGAATGGTTAAGTGCTAACTATGGATTTGAAAATGAAACTGATTCTTTCTTTTTCTCATAAGGATGTAAAGGTAGCTATATTCTCCATAGATATAAACAAAAGCCCTGGTCCTAATGGTTTTGGAGCTGATTTCTTTAAATTGGGTTAGATCATTGTGGGATCAGATGTTAGTGAAGCTATTTTGGAATTTTTTGAGATTGAAAAGTTGTTGACATAGGTTAAATAAACTAATATAGCTCTTATTCCTAAGCAGGAGGCTCAGAAATCAGCAAGCCAATACAGACCAATATCTTGTTATAATGGGATATATAAATAAATTTCAAAATTGATTTATAGTAGACTGAAAGCAGTGGTGGATGTTATTATATCAGATAACCAGGCAGCATTTGTTAAGGGTAGATCTATGCTTCATAATGTTTTGATGTGTCATGACATTCTAAAGCATTACAATAGAAAGGTTTCTCCTAGACGTTTAATAAAAATGGATCTGAGAAAGGCATATGACATGGTATGCTGGAATTTTTTGGAAGAAGCTCTAATAGGGTATAGTTTTCTTAGTAGATTCATACACTGGATTATGGTGTAAATTCAAGCTAGAAATCAAACCATCATTCCTACATGTTTAAACTACTATCCCATGATTTATAATTTAATACATGTGTCATGATCTTTATTCTAGTGTGTGAAGTGCTTATGAGGTGAAAAATATTCATAGGAATCACTTAGAGAAAAGTTGAGCTAAGAGTCTTTGATTCGGTCAAATTTTGGAATTTGATTCTACAAGGGTCAACTTTGAACGTGTATAACATTTTACATATATGAAATTTTTCAGCTCAAGACCTACCAAATTATAGATAATTGAATTAGCTTTCCAACGATACAAATTTTGCCTTAATTCGATACTTGTTCAAAAAGTTATGATTATTTTTGTCAAAACCAGTAAGCTGTCGCGATAACGCCGTAACGTGGGACCAAGTTATTGCGTTAAGCTGCGCGACGCAGAGGATGGTTTTTCTACATCTGAAGATATAAGCCCAAAGAGCATTTTAGTCATGTTCCCTTGCCCCAAGCACTCAAGTGACGGATTAAAACATCAAAAGGGAATTATTTGCCCACTTTTCATCATCAAATCTATAAGTAAACCCTTTTCTTCCCAAGAAAAAAAATCCAAAACCCTTTTCCCCAAGAAATCTAAGAATTTAAGCTTCCAAGTTCAAGAATCTTCAATAAAACATCAAGAATAGGGTTTCTTTTAGAAGTTCATCATTCAAGTCCCAAGATTCAAGTTTTTTTCCTTAAGAATTCAATGGTTCAAGTTCTAATTTCAAGTTTCTTCAAGAATTCATTCAATTAAGGTATGTGGGAGTTCATAAATAGGTACCTTTCACCCATTGAGCTCAAAAACCTTTCTTTTTGAGTAAAGTATGAGTTTTTCCTCTATTATGAAGTTTATTATGTTCAATATGGGTTTAATTCATGCTTTCCATGGTAATTTAAATTCAATTCAGGCCCATGTATGATCCCATGTAAGATTAAATTGTCTCATGCTTTAAATTTCAAATTCCCATATCATATTCAAGTGAATTTCATGTTAAACCACAAATTTTTTAAGTTAGCCATGTAATCATATTGATTTCTCCTGTTTAACATATTCCCATGTTCATTCATGAATCTCACATATTTGTTGGAATGTCTATGTTTTGGGTCCTTGAACCATGATTCCCATACTATAGTTTTAAGTGTTGATATTGTGCTTTATTATCATTCAGTGTTGGTGGGTTATGAACACCCGATACCTATGTGTTTACTTACAGTTTAGATCTTTCAAGTAATAATTTAATGAAACCATAATCTTATTATTTACTCAGATATTTATGATCATAATGAGCACTATCAGTTATGTAATAATGTTTAGTTGAGTTTAGTTCATTCCAGTGCCAGTGTCAGTTCAGTTGGAAGTTGGATTTAGCATCGAGCGAACCCAGGGATGGAGGCTCACCTTCCAATAGAGGATGTGACCTTTAGTAGCAGTCCCTGAGTTCCAGAACTATTTAGCCAATGTAGGTTTGAGATGTCTTCTTGCCAGTTGAGGGTTGACACATATCTCATGAGAGCACCTACCAGTATAGGGTGACTCCTTAGTCCTTCGGGACACCAGTTTAGTGGATCCACACAATCAGTGTTACTACCCGTGGCATAGTACTGACACTTTTTTAACTAAGATTACAGGTTGGACCCTAATTAACTCAGATTGGGGCATGTTGGTTACATGATACCTCCCACAATTTCAGTCTAGTTACTCAGATTAAGTATAGTTTAGCTTTACATGAAAAGTATTCATTCATTAATTAATCAATATATAATTATTAGTTATCAGTATCCATATATCAGCTAATCAGTATTTAGATGTCAATTATTTAATATTCATGTATCAGCTACTTAGTTACAGACATTAGTCATCCATTCACTTAGATTTCAGTCGTTCAGTCACACAGGCAAGTATATTTGTATGTTTAGATCCTCGAGTTATGTCAGTTTCCACCACATAGTTTCAGACCCAATGTTCATACTTCATCCTCAGTATAATTCTTATAGCATATTTAGCCTTACAAGAGAATTTCTTATAGCATTTATGTTTTTACTGCTTCCCAACTTTAGTTCTACTTATTCTACTAAATTAAAGATTTAATAAACTAAGTATAGTGATTCACCGGCTTATCAGATTATGTTTGTTACTCATGTTTTAAGATACTTCAGCTTTTAGTTTATTTCGGTCTCTTGGTGAGTCTACTTGCACTTAGCATGCATGTTTTAAGATTTTGTATCTATTTAGTTTCACTTATTGCATGCACTTACTCAATACATTCCAGAAGTACTGATCCACTTATATGTCTATGTGCTATATTGTCTCATAATATAGGTACCAGTTGTAGCCTACACGACATAATCAGATAGTTTGCAGCTTTTAGCCAACAGGTGATGAGTTCTCTTATTTTAGGGACTCTAGTCAGTCTTAGTTCATATACTTTTATTTGATTATTCATATGTATGGATTTGTGGTAGTTGGAGGCATGTCCCAGCTATCTATAGTCAGTGTAGTAGAGGTTTCATAAATGGTCAGTCAAAGTCATGATATTGTAAACCAAGTTCTTTATTCAGATGTATCATTTTGTAAACTTATTCAGTATTACATGAAACAGATTTCATCATGATTATGCTTCCACTCAACAAATTATGTTTTGTTATATACATATTAAATCAGTTGCTCAATAGTATGCCAGTTCATGGGTTAGCTTGTGGTCACTTGTGGTTCCAAGCACCGTGTTACGACTAGGGGCTAGTCTCGGATTGTGATAGGGGACCTTTGCAAATGAAAAATTTATGAGGTTTATAGTAAAAGCTAAAGGAACTAACCTCTGATTCGAATATCTCTGATTTTGATTGACAAAGTTTCAATGAACAATGAGAAAACCTATGATTTTCGAATATCTCCTTGTCTGCTTAGGGAATTGAGAGGAGAAGGTGGAGAGTCTAGACACGAGAATAAGCTGTCAAAGGGGAAAAAGGAGGGAATAAATTGTCACGTTTTGGTCGAAAATTTTTGTTTCAACTACTATATTTTTCATACATTTTTTGTTTAATGTTTTTCTTGTGCTATTGTTTATTTTCAATATATATAGAAGTGAACTTTAAAATATAAAAATCTTAATTGGACTTATAGTATTATCTAGTAGAAAATATTTTAAAAAAATAAATACTCAATAAAAAGAATTGAAAGTTGCCACAAGAATATAAGGGATTCTTTTGTTAGGAACAAGATTTTCTAGAATTAAATATCCTGGTTATCTCATCTAGGCCTGGGCATATTTTGGTTCAAACCGAAAAACCCAAAAAATTAAACCAAAATTTAATTTTGATTTGGATTTTTTGATTTTTCAGATCGATTTTGGTTTTAAATTTTAGAAATTCGGTTAAACGGTTTGGTTTTTGATTTTTTTTTAAAAAAGTTAGTTAAATCAAAAAACCAAAATTATATATATTTATATTTTATTATACATAAAAATTATATATATGTATATATATATATATTATTTTATATATTCAGTATAAATAATATTTTTTCGTTATTTCATTTTATTTCATCCATGTTGAGTTATTTATATTTGAAAATGAAAAATAGGTTTGAAAAAAATTATTCTTTTCTAAATTAAATCAATAATTTTAAATGCCCGTCCATGACAAAGAAAGACTCACTACTTTAATCTTTAAAACCAAAATAAAAATCTGAAATAACTGAACCAAATTTATAGAAATCGAACCAAATTGAATTTATTTCAGTTTCATTACAGTTGTCATTTTCGTCAATCCAAAAAATGAAAAACCAAACTGATATTAAACAAGCAAACAGAACAAACTGAATGCCCACCCCAAATCTCATCATGTATATTATTCTAAAACTACCTAATATTTTCAACTCGTCAATGTAAAATAAAATAATTCTTATTTTATTTCGTGATAATTATACCTTATATCTCACACCAAATGACTCCTAAATGTACATTATATTGATATATAGTATTATCATGCATATTATGATGCCATACAATTATATTAAATTTAACCAGTAGAAACCAATAGAAAAATGCGCTCTATTTGATCCCTAAGTCGTTCTTCGCTCTATCTTAGGCCAACGAATTTTCACCTCTTTCATTTTTTGGTGATAACATAACGAGTCAAGCTAAGGTTTATTCAGCTCGAATACATCTGTGATACCATCTATGTCAACAAACTAATTTTAATTTCTTGAGCATCTTTTGCTTGATCATACGTGTCCACCGATTTAATGTCTAATTTCTTTTTATTTTATGTTTTTTATTCTTCAAGTTTATCCTTTTTCTATTTAAATTTTTCAAGACACAAAAATCCTACGTAAATCCCCAAGAAATAATTTCATCTAAATTTGTAGCAACACAATCCTCCAATAATTTTCCAAGTAATAATTCGCTAGTAAATCCCCAGTAAAATTTGCATCAGATAATCCCCAAATAATTTTCAGGTAATAAAATTCGTCACATAAATTTTTATCAAAATATCTCTACGTAAATCTATAGGATAAATTACCTAGGAATTTTCCTATGGATTTAAAAAATATATATATTTGTCATACAACTGCGGATTTACCTAGAGATAAAATACCTATTGATACATTTCCCCAGATAATGTCGCAAGTACGAAATTTGCGCAATATGATACCAAATTAACCTGCGGAATTTGTTGCATATATATAGTTCGCAGGTAATATATTTTAATGTTGAGGAATTTAATATTTTCATCGGTAAATCCTCATGTATTTCCTGCAATATTATTCCCTAGATAAAATTTTCGTGTAATTTATAGTTTTCTAGTAGTGGTGTAAGATCCCCAAAATACACTATTAAAGTAAATGGTGAAGACCATGGATACTTTGAGGGAATGAGGGATCTTCAGCGGGTTGATCCCATCTCCCCTTTGCTGTTTGTACTTGTGATAGGATACCTGATTCGAGTGATGAAGTGTATGATCTTGATACCTGATTTCAAATTTCATCCACTCTATAAGACACACCAGATTTTTGCTGATGATTTGATGGTATTCTGAAAAGGAGAGGTTGGTTCAATCAAGAAAGTTAAAGAAGATTTGCAATACTTTAGTACAACTACTGACCTTGAGGATAATCTGGACAAGTCCAGTGTGTTCGTTGCTGGAATAGGAGATTAAAAGAAAACTGAATTGCTGGCCTTAAAAAGATTCTGTCTAGTCCTTTTGCTATCAGGTACCTAGGATTGCCATTGTTTCCTAAGAGATGGAGTAGATTAGATTGCCATGTCACGACCCAAAAATTGATTGGTCTTGATGGCACTTATCGCGACGAACCTTGACAAGTAAGCCTATCACCCAAATAGATACACACAGGGAAAATATAGAAATACCCCAAGGTAAGGCTTCTAGAATGAAGTCGAACCACATAGATATAGTAAAAGTATACAGAATAAAATCAACACATGCAGCCATAACTCCCAAAACCTGGTGTCAATAGTATAAGAACTACTAATTCAATCTCGGAGTAAAATACATTAGAAAAATAACCAAAAAGGAAAATATTTGTCTCCGAACACTAATAAAGACATTACTAAAACAGAAAGATGGAGGTGAGCTCCGGACATATAAATGTCCAACTGCTACCTTGAGTAATGTAAAGGCACCCGAAAATCAACTAATTTGAGGTGGACCCGAACCTGAAGTTGCACCAAAAGGGTGAAGCAGGAGTGAGTACGGTCCATTTGTACTCAGTAGGTATCATAGGCCGACTGAGCAAAGTAGAAAATAAAGCATACAAAATACACACTAAGGGCACGTCACCTGAAATAAAAAAATATTCCACAACGTAGCCACACCGCTTGCACTAAGAGTTCTGATATTTCACATATATTACAACAACACACCAAGATAGGACATAAGTATGTTTTATGTCACATATAAGTAGAACAAGGGAAAACATGTAGATATAGATCATAAAAAACAAGTAAAGAAAGGTAAAACAAATACATAGATGACAAGTCAATATGGCATTATAACACAACATAAATACAATAAAGTAAGTTCAATGTATATGATAATTATGATGATACATAAGTTCGTCCCACAACTTTCGAAATCATAGACAAACCTCGTATACACCTACGGAGCTAAAGATTCCTGATGTAGGACCAATGGGGGTTCGTAAACCCATATATAATCCACATATATCATATCTTGTTTTTGGCACATCCCTTAAAAAGGGTTTTATAAGGTGTTACAATATCTCCTCTACGACACTTTCCTCGAGGAGGATTTTATAAAAAGTGTTTTCAGTGTTTCTCAGATATTGCCATGGTGGTACAAATGTATCATGAATGAGTATGATATGAGGATGTAATGCTCACAATCAATCACAATGAGTATTTTCATAACCAATCATAATGATATATTTCCATAACCAATCACAATTATACATTTCCACAAGTACGTGAGCCAATATTCATTCATTATTCTCATTCCATTTATGAATTTCCACATGTCTCATATAACAACAAGTATGAATATATCAAAATACACCAATTGTACCACCTTAGGCATTTCAACAACACAATACAATTATTTACATATATTCAAGGCTATCAATATCACATAGGACCCCACACAGTCACACATATCACATAATATTTTAATTTCAATAATTGCATTACATATAGGCCCCCACACGGGCACAATACATAGATAATCATTTTTCATGATTAGTTCCCACCCTTAATATGCATTTTGTACTATCATTTACTACCCAGCCCAGTCTGAAAGAGTTTAGCCATAACCTACCTTAAAAGCTGAAATCAGTCTGCTACACTTCAAACCCACGACCTTACTTTTCACGAATGATCTCGAACTCCCTACAAAGATCAAATATAAAATTTATGCGTCAAAACAAAACCAACGACAATCATATTGACTACTTTTGGTTCGGAAACGGACCCCCGAAATGGGTTTTCAAAAAAGAAGAAAAAATTGTAACTTTACTTTAAAAAACGTGTTTCCCACATTTTTAGAAACCTACAGCTGAAAATCCAAGTCAAATAGAGTCAAAGATGAGGTTTAAATCAAAGAAAAATTATTTTTAAGCTTTATCGGGTAAAAACCTTTAAAATTCGGGTTAAAATCAAGAATCAGAGTTGTTTTGAAGGTTAAACTGATGAAAAACTAGTAATTATAAGATTAAGATATTATTCAAGTGAAAATGAGTGAAGTTGAGATTTAAAATCAAGCCCTAAAAATTTTGAGGTTTTGAGAAATTAACCAAGAAATTACTAAGAAAATAATGAATTCTTAGCTTAAATCCGTAATAGTCTTAAGAAATAGATGTTAATCTAGCTTTCTAAGCTCCCACAAGCTTCACTTTTAAGCCCCACACTATTTTAGGGTTTAACTCTCAAGAGGTAAGATAAAAAATGAGCAAAATAGGCAAAAAGGAAGGGAAATACTATTTTTATACCCAAAAAACTACAATTGCACCCGATTTTTCTATCTTTAAGTCCAACCCGGACTTCGACGGGGTCTAGAACTCGTTTGGAGTTTGATATACACAAAAAAACTATATAGCCACACTAAATTCAACGCTCCGGACTTAGTGGAGGTATCAGATTTTCAAAAAAATGTCATTTTTACAAAGTTGACCCCCAAAATCTGAAATCATAATTTTTCAAACCAAAGGTTGAAATGATATTTAAAAGAAGTCAAATCACATCAAATATATTACCACCCTAAAATTGATATTCTGGATCTGCTGAAAAATTCAGACTTTCCATTCGAGGTCATTTCAATCAAATGTGGATCCCACACCCATATTTCTAATTTTTTCAACTTTCCAACCAATAGGTCGAAATGAGCTCGGGTGCATTGGAACCCGAACCAAAGGTCTACTTAGCCTAAAATTGATATTCTGGAGTTGCTAGTGCATTCTGTTCAGTCATGTATCGCACAAATTAAAAGATATCCACATAAGTCCAAAATAAGGCTCTCGAAGTCATAAAAAACCACAATATCGCATAAATGGTACCAAAACGCATCTGGAACCATGCCAATCACCCCTACACTCCAGAAATACTATAATGCAACTATAGGATGGGGTAAAATAGTCAAATCACAAAGAAACACACAATTCACATATTTCATCAAAAAACTAATTGTTGCATGCCATGCCTTGGTTGATGAAATCACTAAAAGAATACAGACAACCTATGCAAGGAAGTTGTCATATGCTGGAAGATTACAGGTGGTGCTTGCAGTACTATTTTCTGTTCATAGCTTTTGCGGCTCAGTATTTATACTTCCTCAAGGAGTGGTGAAACAGGTTGACCAAAAATACAAAGCCTTCTTAAGGGGCAGCACTACAGAGGAGAGAAGACAAGCTTTAGTCTCTTGGGATGTGGTGTGTAAACCTAAGAAAAATGAAGGTTGAATGTTAAAGACTGTGGTGTGTGGAATATGGCTTTAGTTGTTAAGCTGTTGTGGCAAATTGTGATGAAGGAGGACTCCCTCTGGGTTAAGTGGATTCATGGGATATACTTGAAAGAATTCCCAAGCATTTGGACTTACCAGGCCCCAGTACACAGTAGTTTGTACTGGAGGAAGCTGAACGAGGTGAAAAAACAAATGAGCAGCTGGTATGTCAATAATAAGTTCATCCTAACTAAAAAAGGAGATTATTCCATTTCAACAGGTTATCTTGCTCTTATTTGTACACAATTAAGGATGTCAGTGGCTGATTTAGTGTTGAACTCAATATCAGTGTCAAAGTTTAGGTTAATAGTCTGGTTGGCTGTGCATAATAGACTTATAACCAAAGAGAGACTCATACATATGAATATTCAAGTGGAAGAGCCTGCCTATTGCCTTTGTGATTTTCAGGAGATAGAAACAGGTCATCACTTACTTGTAGTATGTAGTTGGTTTAAAAGAATATGAGAGGCTCTCTTGAAGTGGGCAAACATAACACTACCAGCAGGCGATGTCAAACAAGTGCTGAAAATGATTAAAAGAAGACACTCAGAGAGATTCAAGAAGGAGATATTGTAGCAATCATCAGTGGTTTGATTTACCATAAGTGGCGAGCTAGGAACTAGAAACTGAACAAGAGATTCAAGTGCAACATCAAGAGATTGTAGAGCAAGCCAAGCAAGAAGTCAGGATTAGGCTAGAATACTACAAGGAGGCTATGAAAGCATATAGAAGTAGAGGATATGTATATAGAATACATTTGTAGTATATATGTTTTATTTTGTTTTTTTCCGGGGCTTGATTACATGCAATGATACTATAATCAGGTGCCTTTAGTCTATAAGTAATTTGTTGGTTAATGCTATTCACAATGTTACCAATATTTCGAGAAAAATTTTAAGGACTGCGCCAAAATTATATGTGAAGACACTCTTTCTTTATGCATGAGACACTACTTAAAAAAAAAAAAAGCAAAAACCGACCACAAATTATGGTCGGAAAAAAACGACCACTAGTGGTCGAATTTTTTTTTAATTTTTTTTATTTAATAAAGCGACCACAAGTGGTAGCTTTTTTATTTTAAAAAATCAAAATAATTATTAA